>NW_024070187.1:6071233-6304927 GCF_014754425.2 Oryx dammah
TGTTGCTTCCTGACCTGCATACAGGTTTCTCAAGAGGCAGGTCAGGTGGTCTGGTATTCCCATCTCTCTCAGAATTTTCCAAGTTTATTGTGATCGACACAGTCAAAGGCTTTGGCATAGTGAATAAAGCAGAAATAGATGTTTTTCTGGAGCTCTCTTGCTTTTTCGATGATCCAGTGGATGTTGGCACTTTGATCTCTGGTTCCTCTGTCTTTTCTAAAACCAGCTTGAATATCAGGAAGTTCACAGTTCACGTATTGCTGAAGCCTGGCTTAGAGGATTTTGAGCATTACTTGACTAGCATGTGAGATGAGTGCAATTGTGCGATAGTTTGAGCATTCTTTGGCATTGCCTTTCTTTGGGATTGGAATGAAAACTGACCTTTTCCAGTCCTGTGGCCACTGCTGAGTTTTCCACATGTGCTTGGCATATTGAATGCAGCACTTTCACAGCATCATCTTTCAGGATTTGAAATCGCTCAACTGGAATTCCATCACCTCCACTAGCTTTGTTCCTAATGATGCTTTCTAAGGCCCTCTTGACTTCACATTCCAGAATGTCTGGCTCTAGATGAGTGATCGCACCATCGTGACTCTTTGGGTCGTGAAGAACTTTTATGTACAGTTCTGTGTATTCTTGCCACCTCTTCTTAATATCTTCTGCTTCTATTAGGTCCATACCATTTCTGCCCTTTATCGAGCCCATCTTTGCATGAAATGTTCCCTTGGTATCTCTAATTTTCTTGAAGAGATCTCTAGTCTTTCCCATTCTGTTCTTTTCCTCTATTTCTTTGCATTGATCGCTGAAGAAGGCTTTCTTATCTCTTCTTGCTATTCTGTGGAACTCTGAATTCAGATGCTAATATCTTTCCTTTTCTCCTTTGCTTTTCACTTCTCTTCTTTTCACAGCTATTTGTAAGGCCTCCCCAGACAGCCATTTTGCTTTTTTGCATTTCTTTTCCATGGGGATGGTCTTGATCCCTGTCTCCTGTATAATGTCATGAACCTCATTCCATAGTTCATCAGGCACTCTATCAGATCTAGGCCCTTAAATCTATTTCCCACTTCCACTGTATAATAATAAGGGATTTGATTTAGATCATACCTGAATGATCTAGCAGTTTTCCCTACTTTCTTCAATTTAAGTCTGAATTTGGTAATAAGGAGTTCATGATCTGAGCCACAGTCAGCTCCTGGTCTTGTTTTTGTTGACTGTATAGAGCTTCTCCATCTTTGGCTGCAAAGAATATAATCAATCTGATTTCGATGTTGACCATCTGGTGATGTCCATGTGTAGAGTCTTCTCTTGTGTTGTTGGAAGAGGGTGTTTGCTGTGACCAGTGCATTTTCTTGGCAAAACTCTATTAGTCTTTGCCCTGCTTCATTCCATATTCCAAGGCCAAATTTGCCTGTTACTCCAGGTGTTTCTTGACTTCCTACTTTTGCATTCCAGTCCCCCATAATGAAAAGGACATCTTTTTTTGGGTGTTACTTCTAAAAGGTCTTGTAGGTCTTCATAGAACCATTCAACTTCAGCTTCTTCAGCGTTACTGGTTGGGGCATAGACTTGGATTACTGTGATATTGAATGGTTTTCTTTGGAAACAAACAGAGATCATTCAGTCATTTTTGAGATTGCATCGGACTCTTTTGTTGACCATGATGGCTACTCCATTTCTTCTGAGGGATTCCTGCCTGCAGTAGTAGATATAATAGTCATCTGAGTTAAATTCACCCATTCCAGTCCATTTTAGTTCGCTGATTCCTAGAATGTCGACGTTCACTCTTGCCATCTCTTGTTTGACCACTTCCAATTTGCCTTGATTCATGGGCCTCACATTCTAGGTTCCTATGCAATATTGCTCTTTACAGCATCGGATCTTGCTTCTATCACCAGTCACATCCACAACTGGGTATTGTTTTTGCTTTGGCTCCATCCCTTCATTCTTTCTGGAGTTATTTCTCCACTGATCTCCAGTAGCACCTACTGACCTGGGCGGTTCCTCTTTCAGTATCCTATCATTTTGCCTTTTCATACTGTTCATGGGGTTCTCAAGGTAAGAATACTGAAGTGGTTTGCCATTCCCTTCTCCAGTGAAGAGGTACTAAAGAGCCTCTTAAAGGGGGAGTAAAAACCTGACTTAAAACTCAACATTCAGGAGACTAAGATCATGGCATCTGGTCCCATCACTTCATGGCAAATAGAAAGAGAAAAAGTGGAAAAAGTGACAGATTTTATATCCTTGGTCTCCAGAATCACATGAAATTAAAAGACACTTGCTCTTTGGAAGAAAACCTTTGGCAAACCTAGACAGCGTATTAAAAAGCAGAGATGTCACTTTGCCGACAAAGGTTCATATAGTCAAAGCTATGGTTTTTCCAGTAGTCATGTATGGATGTGAGAATTGGACCATAAAGAAGTCTGAGTGCCAAAGAATTGATGCTTTCAGATTGTGCTGGAGAAGACTCTCGTGAGTCTCTTAGACTGCAAGGAGATCCAACCAGTCAATTCTAAAGGAAATGAATCCTGACTATTCATTGGAATGATTGATGCTAAAGCCAAAGCTCCAATTTTAGCCACCTGATACAAAGAGGCAACTCATTGGAAAAGACTCTGTTGCTGGGAAAGAGCAAAGGCAAAGGGAGAAGGCGGCAGGAAAGGATGAGATGGCTGGATGGTATCGTCAACACAATGGACATGAGTTTGAGCAAACTCTGGGAGATAGTGAAGGACAGAGGAGCCTAGCGTGCTGCTGTCCATGGGGTCACAAAGAGTCAGACATGACTTAGTGACTGAACAAAAACAATAAAAGTAGTTAAAATACACATCTCAGGAAGAATTTCAATGACCCCACTTTCTTGCAGAAAAGCATAAAAATCATCAGTTTGATATATCTGTTCTGTTTGATTCAGTTCAGTTCTGTCGCTCAGTCGTGTTTGACTCTTTGTGACCCCATGAATCGCAGCCTGCCAGGCCTCCCTGTCCATCACCAACTCCCAGAGTTCACTCAGACTCACGCCCATAAAGTCAGTGATGCCATCCAGCCATCTCATCCTCTGTCGTCCCCTTCTCCTCCTGCCCCCAAACCCTCCCAGCATCAGGGTCTTTTCCGATGAGTCAACTTTTCGCATGAGTTGGCTAAAGTACTGGAGTTTCAGCTTCAGCATCAGTCCTTCCAAAGAAATCCCAGGGCTGATCTCCTTCTGTGTGATTAGCAGTAGTCTTTTACTGAGATGTATACTCGACTGCCAGTATTTTCTAGCAAAAACTTTCATGTGTACACTGGCTACTCCCCCGCCTCTTCAGAGCAGTTTCTCAGAGCTACTGAGAGACTGTCTCCCAGGCTGTCATCCTCAGTAAGACCCTGAATAAAGCTTAAAGTCACAACTCTATGTTGTGTGTTTTTCTTTAAGTTGACAGTATGGTGCTATCTCTTAAGTTTTTTAAATCTTTAAGATAGTACTCATATTTAGGGAATATTTCAAGTGCTGGCTCTTTAAAACTTTTTTTTTTTAATCAGATTGCCAAGAGAGTCATTTATTCATAATTTTTAACAAGAAATATCAAAAAGCTGTGCTTGCATGGTCACACTGACCAGGGAGCTCACATTCCTGCTGATGGTTTTAATAGTATGTAAGAAGATCCAAGTCATTTTTTTAAAGTTTTACTTAAATATGCTTTGTTATGATGAAGTGTTCAGTTTAATCAAGGTCCGTCATGGGGCAGTATAGAGAATAAGTGATCAGAAGCAGTGGAATGACGAACATGGTAGATTCTCTGAGTCCAGGGTGGTTTTAGAAATTCAACCAACACATTATCAAGTCATATTACCATTGGCTATGCTCTTGCTTAGGACTGATTTTTTCAATATTATGAAAGAAAGAATTAATAAAGAGTAATATTAAATTAAGAATAATACTATAATATGAAAATATGGGTCTAAAACCTCTTAACTTACACGTGAAACTGATCATATTTTCAGGTAAGCTGTTTTTTTAGTTTTTAAATGTTACAGTTAAAATGTTGCCAATCAGCATGAAATTCTTTTAATGTGCCTGGAAGCTGATACTGTAGAAACTAAAATTTAAAAATATGTAGTAGATAAGATTAATTCTTTGGGGTGAAGACTATTTCAAAAGAATTTTTTAATAAGGAAAAATGAAAAGGCTCTTTAAATTGATTTTCAAGTTAATTTTTATTACTCATACAATTTTGATTTTCAGTATGAATCTTTCAAATACAGTCTTTTGGGATTAAACAAAGGTAAAAATGTTAAGCTAATAAGCAGGAGAACATAGTCATTTTAGTAGATGTGTGGATAGTGTAAGTACTTCTACTTTGAAAAAAAATCAAATGTGAAAATCTACTTTCTCTTACAAACATTTCTACAGTTCCTCTCTAATTATAATAACTGAACCTATTTGATATATTTTTTATCCAAAGTTTCAATTCATTAATGTATATATGTGTATGCTTGAGCCCTAACTGTGTAGCCCTTTCCAATATGAGCGATGAGGCCAAAACATGAGATACATTCAGAAATAAATGGACTAGAACCATGTAGTTTTAAAATTCAAAATACAAGCAGTGTTTAAATCATCTCAATAACAGATATTTCACACACATGCAATTATATTTTTAAACTGAAGATGGAAAGAGGTGCCAAATTAGTGTACTTCAAGACAGTGCTTTTTAATCATGGTAGCGCAGAACTGTTTCTACCTCTGTGATTGCTACTAGTAGAAAAATGTCTTACAACACATGTGGTGTATATTTACAAAGCAGATGGCACTAGTGGTAAAGAAGCTGCCTGCCAATGCAGGAGACGTAAGAGATGCGGGATGGATCCCTGGGTGGGAAGATCCCCTGGAGGAGGGCATGGCAACCCACTCCAGTATTCTTGCCTGGAGACTCCCCATCGACAGAGGAGCCTGGCAGGCTTCAGTCCATAGGGTCGCACAGAGTCAGACACGACTGAAGCAATTTAGCACACATGCAAGCTCTTCTCTGAAAAGAGTATTATTTGGAATATAAGACAAACCGATTTTATTTATGTATTATTATTTTGGCTGGTCTGTGCAGCATGTAGGATCTTAGTTCCCAGACCAAGGGTGGAATCTACGCCCCTCACAGTGGAAATGTGGAGTCTCAAACCACTGGACTGCCAGGGAAGTCCCAAACTGATTTTATTTTTGTGAGAACAGTAGTTATCTAGGTTTTCTCAGCAGGAATCATATGTCAGCATGGCAGCCTTAGCTCAAACATTATCTTGAGTGTAAGCAGTATAACTTTACTCCTTTTGTGAAAACTGGAGATAAATACCCATACATTTTGTGATGATTTGACAACACACCTTTTTTTTTCAGAATTATATCTGCAACGTATGAGTCCTTGAAACATTGACTTCTAATAGAAATGAGACATTAATTTCCCTGCGAATGAAAAATATCCAACTTTCCTGCCATGTGTTATATTTTCTTTTTTTTTTTTTTTTGATGTTTGGAATAAATTCAGATAGCTTAATACAATGATTATTTTGATCTAGTGCATGCAAAGAGGGACCTGTCTGTTTCATAATAATATTTAAGTTTAAAATGTCTGCATCTCTCTATTTTAAGTCTAGTGAAAATTTTAGTGACTAATATAATGTATTATATATCAGCCTCTGGAACTGAAGTATCTAAAATCTAAGGAACGAAGGAAATAACTGCTAGCATTTATAAAAGGAAACAACAAAATAGGATATGATCTTGTACAAAATTCCTTCTGCTAAATTCTACATATCTTAAAACATTGACATCTAGAATAAATGAACCACCACAAAAATTTTTATGTGGGGATTCCTGAGAATTGCTGACAGATTAACCAATATACCAGGCATTATTTTTTTTAATTCCACAGGAACTCTTTAGGAATCCATAATTATATCTTCTAATTTGAGATATAATTCAAATTTCTATGAAGTACTCTACTTTTCTTAATAATTGAACTAATTAGTATCTGGGTGATTGTATTACCAGTAGAATTTACTGTGATTTCTTCAGCTTTTTTTTTTTTGTTTGTTTCCAAATAAAGGATTACTTGTATCCTGGCAGTTTTTAAAAAGTATTATTCTGTGAGAGAGATGATCATAATAATAAATTCAAGAGTCAAAAAAGTAAAACAAAGCAAAATAACCATATTTAGAAACCTAAGAATGTTTTGAACACTCAAGATGTTTTTATTTTTTAAATATTCTCATACTTGTTCATGATGTAAAGTACTTTGAATTTCTTTGTGTTTAATCCTTTGTGGGTGTGACAGTGAGGAGCAGATGTTTACCTGATGGTCATGCTAACCAGGCATGGGTCATGGAGTTGTCCAAGCAACTGTTTAACTTCCTTTGAACATCCTGATGAGCTTTTCTAGAGAAGCATCACTTGTTGCATACGCTTCTGTGGCATGCTTTCTGTAATTAAATAAATATTCATGACCTACAGTTGTACAATAACAGACACATCCATCCACCACTTCCTTTAATCCATTAATAGCTTTTTTTCTTCTCATCAGCCCTCACTCATGTAACACATAGCTCAAACCCTGCTGCCCAACAATTCCTCTTGGGCCTTTAACGATACATCTTGTGACACCAATGACCTAATCCACTCTTAAACTTAGTTTGATATTTATATGATTAGCAACAAAAATCAATAATGCATCATAGATCATTTTACAAATGAGAGAAACTCAGTTCAGAATATCAGAACTGTTAAACATCGAGGAGATTAAATAATCTGATCTTCTCATCTGTAAGTGAGGACATCTGAACTGAGTCTATTCCTGTCTCGGGCGCCTGCCTTTAAATACATTAAAAATAAATCCTATACCTACATCTTCTATTCCCCACATATTCCACCACTTACCTCAGAAGTCCAACTGAAATGTATAATTGTCTTACTCTCAAATATTTATTTCTTTCTGAGAATGTCTTTGTCTCAATTCAAAAAACCAAATATGAATGTTATCAAATTTTAAAATATATTTCAAGGAAATGCTTAAAATAACACCAAGGAAATCCTTTTTATATAATTACTGCTCATATTACCATTGGAAGCTTCTCCAATGTTATATTCCTTGCTGTTACTGCTAATAACAGTTAGCATACCATGTTTCATTAATTCCATCCTGGACTAAGGCACATACAAGAACATAGTTCATTTCATTTTAATTGAGAAGAGTTAATTGCCTAAATTCTCCATATTAATGAAATAAATGGAATTTCTGTGTCATGAGCACAGGAAATGAGTTCTTCTTTAAAGAAATTCTCTATGCATCTGCAGAGGAGAAAGTGATTTACACTCCAATGTGCATACACACACAGATAAATGACCTATGAGAACAAGCCAAGATCAAAAGTGAATCTAAACTATTAGAAAAGTGGAAAACACTGCAAAGAAACATAAAAAAAATCTAGGTGGCATACGACCAGTTCTGCTAACTTCATGTTTGACGTCTCCATCCCCTCGGGTGTGGGTTATAGTTGCAGTTGGTTGTGGAGAGACAATAATCAGACCTGGTCTCCATGGACATTATTTCAGAATCGTTTCTGGAAGGCTGCCTGTAATATGCATGTAGTGCTTGTGAACCATACTGGGAGTTGGGCATACTATAATTGGGTAGGGATGCAACATTATATTCTTGCTTTGCAAATGAGCCCACACTGGTCTTCTGGGTTTGAGGGACATAGGACAGTCTTGCATTCCATTCCTCAGACTGCCCTGGAAGCACCTTTCTACGAGCTGCTGAGACCACATTTGCCACAATGGATTCCTGAATGTTTCTGGGTCTGAAGGCCTCATCCACTAAGCCAAGGGGAGACTTGGCAGCTGCTTCCCAAGGAGTCAGTCTCTTCTTTGCTTCCTCGAGCCCGTCAGTTGGTTTGCTAGCGTAGCTGTATGCAGGCTGGTATAACCAAGGAGATGTTGCAGAGATGGCAGGTGGGACTGGTCTTCCAGGAAGAGAAAGAGAGCGTCCAGTCTGCTAGAAATAATGAAAATGTTAATATATCTCATTCATTTTGGTTTATGCTGACTGGCTGCTAGTCCAAAGCATTCTCCACACCATTACTAAGCACTATAAAAATCAACATATCCCCACAATGCTTATAATTAAAGCCAAAATAGGCTGCCTCTGCCTGGCGCATGATTAGTGCTGGTCTGGGACTTGACCTTCCTTTAGGACCTCCTTGCTCTGCTTTTCTGAACCCATAGCTCTAATTGCTACCGTCTTTCTTAGGCATCACCACCATTGCAAGCACCCTGTCGTCACTGGGGCCACCCTTACTTCTGTCTACCCTCTTCATATTCGTATCTACATCCACAGCCCACCCTCATTCTAGTCCTGTTTTTCTAATACCAAATAAGCATAAATATATAAATAACTCTGGAAACAGACCATGTTCTACTGGGCTTTGTACTTTTTCCAAGTGACTTTTAATATTTTGTCTTACTTTTATCTTATTTAATATTTTCCGTTTGATGGAGCAGATGACAGTTTTCCAGCCAAGTTCTGTTTATATATTGGTGAAGACCAGGTGGATCTTTATTTCCTGAGTGTAGTATATTGCCTGTGTCTATGAAGGAAACAGTGCAGCCACTTGTTTCATTTGTGCTTTGGTCCCTTTTATGCATATGGAGAAGGCAATGGCACCCCACTCCAGTCCTCTTGCCTGGAAAATCCCATGGACGGAGGAGCCTGGTGGGCTGCAGTCCATGGGGTCACTAAGAGTCGGACACGACTGAGCGACTTCCCTTTCACTTTTCACTTTTCACTTTCATGCATTGGTGAAGGAAATGGCAACCCACTCCAGTGTTCTTGCCTGGAGAATCCCAGGGATGGGGGAGCCTGGTGGGCTTCTGTCTATGGGGTCACAGAGTCGGACACGACTGAAGCAACTTAGCAGCAGCAGCAGCATGCATATTACATTCCTTATTTCTTTGAGAGTATGTGTCCCTGAAACATTCCCTTGTGTATGCTAAGTGTTCAGTTTGTCTAATATCATGAATACAACTCTGTGAAAGCTTTTACTCATTCTCTATTTCCAGGGACCTTGAAGTCTGGTTATACAGATTACTTCCTTATACATTCCCATTTGCTTGAGACTCTTAGGAAAACTCCTGGCAAAAAGTAGCAAAGAAACACTTAAGAGAAATGAATCAACTTGGGAGTATCATAACATTGTGTTTCTTGAACAAAAAGCATTTCCATGCTTTAAAATGTGTTCAAATTTCATAAATGGTTTCAATATATTTTCTTTCTATATCAAGTTCTTAAATTTAAAATGAATAGCAACACCTAGACTTGGACAAAATATCTCAGATTAAAATGTTTGGGGTTTTTGTTGTTGTTGTTCCATTAGGCACACAAAGGTAGGTGGTTCGTTGTTGTTTTGCATATAAAGAATAAGAGAGTCAATATAATGGATCTTGATTCTGTCTTTTTAATCATTGAAGCTTTAATAATAATGGAAAATTCCCTGGCAGTCTAGTGGTTAGGACTTGGTGCTTTCACTGTGAGGGCCCCGGGTTTTATCTCTGGTCGGGGAACTAAGATCTCACAAGCCACAGGGCATGCCCCCACCCCACGCCCCACCCCCGCCAAAAAAAAAATCCTAGCAAAAACTTGTTTTCATTAATCTCCTTCTCTTAATCTAGATCTAATAAGTTACTATTTAAGGAATTGGTTTCTATTCCACATTATTAATGCATTTGTTTCATTCATTTAACAAAAATTTTTATTGAATTCCTAATATTTCTAGGCATTTTCCTGTGAACTCAAGATACAAAGATGCTTCAGATAAAGTCCACGTCCTCAGGAAGCACACAATCCAGTAGTGGTTTTAGCTCTGCAGTTGTGAATTAGTCAGTCAGAGATCAGTTTAGAGAAGAGACTCATTACCTGTTTTGACCGGACCAATAGTTTTGCACATTAAGAAGTGTTAACATTCAGTATTGTAAGGGCTTCCCAGGTAGCATTAGTAGTAAGGAGCACACCTGCCAAAGCAGGAAACGTAAAGAGTCGCAGGTTCGATCCCCGGGTGGGGAAGATCCCCAGAGAAGGCCATGGCAATCCACTCTAGCATTCTTGCCTGGAGAATCCCATGGACAAAGGAGCCTGGTGAACTACAGTCCATCAGGTCACAAGAGTCAACACGACTGAGCAACTAACACACACATGCCCAACCTTCCATACGATAAAGAGAAATTAGCTCTTATCTCCCATAAACATGTCTATGTCTCCCTTTGTCCTTATCTCTGGAAGAAAGAGAACATTGATCTAGAGAGTCGCTGGGGCATTTTTCACTTTCCAGTGACACCTGTTTTCCATCAGATATAGCAGCTTCTTTAGTCAGATCTTTAAAATAATAGAGACTTAAAGGATGGCAATAAAAGGATCCAAGTCTTCACAGAAATATAGGAGAAGTTCCTGAACATACATAAGGGTTACTACCATCACTGGCTAATAACTAGAAAAAAGAAATAATTATCAATATATTTGGAAGTATGAGGCACAGTGTGAATGCATGCAGCTCGGTGATAGGGCATGCGAAACACTGGATGAAAGAGAGAAAGTTATTTTCTGGTCTTCTTTTACCCACTTAGTCACAAAATCTTCAGAAGAATGGAATCTTAACAGAAATGCAAAAGTTTAAAACACTGTTGAATGACATTCTAAGAACAAAGACATCAGGGATTGTCCTTCAGCTAAGGCAAAAACATAAATCAGTTGAATGTGGAGGAAAAGAGCAAAACTTTGAAGTATAATATTGAAAGAGTAACTCAGAGTTTTCTGAAGATAAAATAACACTGAGTTTACAAAAAAAAAAAATCTTGTAGAATAGACATATGCTAAATATAGCAGCAGTGCTGTGAGGGAAGAGTGCAGTGACCTCAATGAACAAAATGACTGTTGCTCGTCTACATACTCCTCAGTCTGCCAAATGTGACTTCATGCTCCTTTAAGTGCTAACAATAGAATAAAATTACAAATTGCCTTAGGTTAGAAATGCACCTGTGGTATAAACAAATAGTTCTTCAGGCACATTGTTGTTTCTGTTTATGCCAAAAATATTTCAGGCCTCTAGTTTCTGCCTGCACCCAAACCCCTAATTCTAACCTATTTCCCGAAAGCCATTTTCACATCTTGTTCTTTGGTGCTATTTCCTCTGTCAGTCTCTGTCCTGAGGCTCATACTGTTCTCTGCTTGGCTGGGTGAATGAAGCCATGTGAGCCGTCCTGAGCCAGAAATGACCAAAGGCTCCTGAAAATAACAGAAGTGTTTCTTCTGTTCCGGAGTTTGGATGACTGATGGTAGAATCCCAGCATATCATGGGTTAGATTCTGGATTGGAATTTCTACCTTGGATTGTATTATTATCAAAAGAATTTAAAGTTTTGATATGAGAGTGCTTAATATGTTAAATTGGTTATTTTTTGTGAATAATATATGATATGTCATCGAAATGCTTCCTTCTTTTCGTCTCCTACTACCCTTTAATTTTTTTTACCATAAAATTATTTTATTATTAATCTAAACTGGGTTAGATTAAGAAATCTATTTTTTAATAAAAGAAATTTTTTTCACCACTGCTGGATCAAAACTTAGGTCCTGTGACATTCAACTTCCTTTTAGGATTAGACCATCATCATCTTAAGTTACTCAAACCATTATATTTCAACTTATAATATTACAGCCACTGGAATAAGAAATTTCAGTTTCCTCTTAGAGGTAAATCTCTTCTCCTTCCCTAACTAGGGCTCATTTTAGAAGGATCACCTTCCTTCAGGGAAGGCAATGTGTTTAGCTTCTTCACGCTTTCCTCCTCTTCCTCTCCCAGCTTGCTAACCCTGACTTTTACCCTGAGGTGAAAGTGCAAGGATAGAGACCGAAAAAGAGTAGAAATATTTTTTTTTTTACTTTATATAGTAACATCATATTTTGGCTTTTCACTCTCAGAGCCAGGGAGGCGCAGAGAAGGAAACTTCTAAGGGATATTTGAAGATCCCTATCACTGGGGACATCCTGTCTGTAGTCCTCGATTAATGTCAGTTCATCTCAATTCTAGAGTTAACTTGTAACTCGATCTACAACCCCTGGAAAGCTGTCTGCCTACACCTTGTAGCTACTAGGGTCTGTTTGCACCCTTGGACAGGGCCCGGGACGACCCCATCCAGCTCTGCCTTACTTCTGCCCTGCTCTGGTCCATGGGAAACAATCACATCATTTGCCCTTGGGAGTTCAGCAGCAAATTTCCCAATTCTTTGCCACAACAGTTTTTCAGACCATCTCTCACTCTATAGATATCCTGGGAGGGAGTCAGACCCCAGCCCACTCTGACCTCCCATCCATCCTCATGCTGACATCTCATACAAAGTCTTTTAAGAAGTCACTTTAAATCTGTTTTCTCACAAGGCTGGAGGTGAGAGGGCAGGGTCCCCCAACTCCATCTACTCTAAACACACACCTTGATCTACAGAGTTCCAGAATTCCTCCTCACAAAATCCTTTCTTCCTTCCAGACTTCGACTCCCTTTAATAACCTGGAGCTGACTAAAGGGTTCAAGGATTGTGGCAGTAGTTTGCTAATCTTTGAGCACACGAGGGACACTCATGTCTACTGTTTTCTCTGTAAAGTCTGTGTTTATCTGGAATCTCACTTCAGTGTGCAGCCTCTCTTGTATTTGAGGGCCTGGGGGGAAACTTCCACTTTTAATATCCTATTGTATGATATTCTCATTTCATTAGAAAGTATAGTTCTTATTTTCTTTTTAAAATGAAATATAGGCTAAAAATAAAATGACATGAGTGTGTGTTTGTTTGTTTTCCTAGTAACATCAAACAGTCTTGAGATGAAACCTTTTACCTCACCCAGGCCTTGCTCTGGAGAAGGGAGCTCACTAATTTCCAGGCCGTCTCAGTCTTTAAGCTCTAAGTGTTGAGAATGTCATCGCTACATTGAAGCAAACTTTGCCTCCCATCACTTTACCCCATTGAACCCAATAACATAGAATGCATCTACTTACACGCCTATCCAGTCATCCCTTCATGTATTCCCAGTTACTTCCCTTCTCTTGGAATCCTTCCCTGTCCTTATGCTATTCTTCACTTTTCCAACTAAGGGGAAATAACATCGATGGTATTCATTCTCTCAAGTTTTCTACATTCTTCTTTTCCTAGTTTGTTAGATAAAGCTCATGCAAGGATAATATCTTGATCTCCTTAAGTAGATGTACTTAAATAAACAATCGCCAGAAGCAAACCCATGAAGATATCATTCAAACTGACCAAATTGCTGTGTCCTCTGGCAGGTCACATAGTTAATATTGGACTTATTAACAGTAATCTGTGTGTACTTAGAGTAGTGTGTCATTTAAGTGTTGAATCATGAGAGTATATGTCAGTCTTTAGCTGGTCCAGTATAATGTGAAGTGAAGCTGCAAGCATTTGCACTGAACTCATGAATCACCTGATGTTACATATCCCCATCAAAAGAATATACTGGAAGGAAGTGTTTTCCTACCTCTGCCTTTAATAATAGCCACACTAGTAGATCACTTACTGTGTGCCCAGCGGTGATGCTTAATTGCTTTATGTGGAATATTTCATACAATCCTTCATATAACCCCCTGAAGTAGGCACTTTTAAAATTCCTGTTTTCCAGATGAGGACAGTGACACTTAGAGAGGGTAAGTAAGTTCCCTGAGGGTAGAAAGCTAATAAGTCCTGGTGTACGGGGAGTTGAACCCAGGCAGTCTCATATGAGGTTTCTTAAGCAAATACATCTGGCACTATATTTGCAATGAAATTGTTTAGAAAAATATTAAAAAAAAAAAAAAAAAGATTTGAGGGACTTCCCTGGTGGTCCAGCGGTTAAGACATTGCCTTCCAGTGCCCGGGGTTCGCGTTTACTCCCTTGTCAGGAAGATAAGATCCCACATGCCTCTCAGCCAAAAACCAAAAACATAAAACAGAAACAATATTGTAACAAATTCAATAAAGGCTTTAAAATAAAACAAATAAAACATTGCTTAAAAAAAGGGAGGAGGACTTCCCTGGAGGCGCAGTAGATAAGAATCCACAGTTATAAGAATCCATAGTTACTGAGCCCGCGTACCACTATTACTGAAGACTGCGTGCTTTAGGGCCCACTAGGCTGGAGAATCCCAGGGACAGGGGAGCCTGGTGGGCTGCTGTCCCTGGGGTCACACAGAGTCGGACATGACTGAAATGACTTAGCAGCAGCAGCAGCCACAACTAATGAGCTCCTGTGCAGCAACTCCTGAAGCCTGTATGCCCTGGAGCCAGCAAGTTGCAACCATGAGCCTGCATGCTCCAAGTACAGAGGCCTGTGCACCTAGAGCCTGCGCTCTGCAGAGAGAAGCCCATACACCACAGCTGCAAAGTGGCCCGCTCAGTGAACTCAAGAAAGCCTGCGTGCAGCAAGGAAGACCCAGCGCAGCCAAAACCAAGCAAGAAATAAAACAAGCAACAAGTGCAGGTAAATAAGTAAGAAATCATAAACAAGCAGTGTATTAAAAAAAAAAAAAAAGGAAATTTGAATCCAAGGAAACTAAATGGAATGAGACTTTAGAAATTTTGGAAAGGGACATGGAAATCTTAAATTTGGATTAATTGATATTGGCATCTTGCCATTTGTCACAAGCACCAGTAGGCGCCAGTGCATGGGGATATATCACATTGAGAGGCATTCCCTCTCTCTGAAGGGGAGACACAGGGCTCTCTGCTTCCAGGTCAGCTGAAAAGCTCAGAGGAGCTGGGGGCCTTTCTCCACTTAACATGGACCATCTTTTATGTCAATTAGATGTTGATTTATACACACAGCTTGTTAATGAAGTAGCTTAGTGAGCTTCCTTGTTATACAGTCTGGTAACCAATTTAACTTGACATTTTAAAAAAGGAAAGGTCATCTGAGGTTTATCTAGGACAAAGAAGTGAACTCTAAAGCACTGCAAATTGCCGTAGAAGCCAAAGAAGTTTAATGTGATATACTGATATATGCTAGGAAGTTCAAACTATTTCTTACCATAAACCTTAAAAGCTAAAAGAATTGTCTTGACTGAAATCCTGCTCAAACATGCACAGTAGAGAGTCTCCAGATGACAAATATTATTTCAACTCCTTCAACTTCTTTCTCTCTAAACATATATGAACAGTAAACACACATGATATCCCTTATCATAAACAGATTCCAATAATAGCCAGCAGGAATAAATGGCATTTCTTTTGTCTTTTAAATTACTGGTTAAAATTTCTACAAACCAGGGGTCCATAAAGGGGAACATGGATACAAGAAGGCACCAGGCATTAGCCAGTGTTCCATTTGCTCAGGTCAAAATATCACTGTTTGAAGTGATTGTTGACCCCACACCTGAATTGTCAGCTTTAAAATACATACAGCATCTGAACATTCCCTACCACTTCCATTGGTACCATCCCAAGCTAATCTATCATACTCTTTTGCCTGAATTATTGCTATAGTCTCTTAATTAGTTTTCCTGGTTCACCCTTGCTCCTTTAGTCTATCCTCAATATGGCAGTCGACATTATCTTGTTAAAAACCTAAGTCAGATTATGTCACTTAGTCCTCTGTTTAAAACTCTGCCATGGCTTCTCATTTCAAAACAGGGAACTCCAAGTTCTTTCACTGACCCACAAGGCCCTACAGAATCTGCTGATTTCATACCTCCTATACCTCTGACTTCATCTCCTCCTGTTCTGTCTCTCCCACTTTACTCCAGCTACACTAGCCTCTATGTTATTTGAATAGATCAGGTCCACTCATGTCTCAGGACCTTTATACTTGCTGATCCTCTGCCTGGAACACAGAATTCCAGGTATCAGCATGACCCTACTTCATTTTCTTTAGGCCTTGCTCAGATATCATATGATCACTATTGGCTGTTCTCAGACTCTCTCTCTCTCTTCGCACCCTGAAGATTCCCTCTCCTCCTTCCCACCTTTATTTCTACCCTTAGGCTGATGCCTATCTAACATAATAAATGTTTATTTAATTATTCTATTTATCTGCTTCTCCACTCTAGAATTTACCTCCATCCAAAGTAGGCGTTATTGTTTTACTCCTTTAGACATCGCTTGATCTAGAACAGTGCCTAGCAAGTAGATGTTTCATAAGCATTTGTGAAATAAGTGAACAATTTCTAGATCAGACTGCCATAATCAGGAAATTTGGTTATCTTTACCAAAGTTTTTGGTCATGTTCTAAGATGTAGCCCTTCTCACCTGTCAGTTACATATGGCGAGGGCTTCCCACAAATAGACCCATTTCTGCCAGCCGCAATACATGCACACCAAGACGTCTGGCAAAACAGATAGGATTAATCAAATTTACAGACAAATCAAATTTTCTAAACAGGTAAAAGATTTTAACATGCTTCAAACAAACATTTGTTTTTAGGTCAGTGGAAGTGTAAGGGTTTTAAATTGCTTTGATTCTCTAAATGAGAAAAGTCATGGAAAATTATACATGAATCCTAAAGAAAGCCCAAAATCTATTTGTAAGATTTAAAAATTAAGACCAAAGAAGAAAAAGATCATGGAAATTGGGATGAATTAGAGTTGGAGAAGAAAAAGTTAATTTATCACTGAGATTGCAAATAGCTATAGGAAATGGCAGTGTCAGCTAGCTGATCTCTTAGGGGCCATTCCAGCTCTATAGAGTCTTCACTTATAATTTCCTTGAAACTGGAAGCAGGTCAACATCAGAAGGAAGTTCTCCATAGGGATATAGAATTCCTTTATCTAGAGATCTTTAAATATAGGACAAATGCTCCCTTGAGATAATTTAGATACAGTTAGGTAGTCAGGAGAATTTTAAGGTCAGAGAATTTTAAGGTCAGGAGAATTTTAAGGTTAATTTTAAGGTTATTTTTGTTCTAGTCTCTTAATAACAGTGTCTATTTCCTGGGACCTGTCTTCTCAAGTGAATCTTAAATCTTTCTTTCCTGGAGTTTTGAGGAATTCTGTGGTAGCTCTCTCTTATCAAAAAAAAAAAAAAGAAAGAAAAATAGAAGTGTGTCCATTTCTTTAGATAGAAATCAACAGTATTAGTCTGCTTACTAAGAATGTACAGATAACCAGTACAGGTGGCTTGGCGGTAAAGAAACTGCCTGCCAAGCAGGAGACTCAGGTTCGATCCCTGGGTTGGGAAGATTCCCTGAAGAAGGAAATGGTAACCTGCTCTAATATTCTTGCCTGGGAAATCCCATAGACAGAGGAGCCTGGTGGGCTACAGTCCATGGGGTCACAAAAGAGTCAGACACAACTTAGCAACTAAACAACATTTATCTTAATTCATCTTAAACTATCAGATTAAATTTTGGGTTCTAAAACAATAGACTTAAAAAAAAATTGTTTCATTTTAGATTTGAAGGCAATCTTTTCGTGAGAAAGAGTAAGAGTTCTGACTGACAATAGGAGCCAGTATGTTGTATTGGAAAGAATGTGAATTTGAACATCACATTGACCTAGGAGTCCTGCCTTTGCCTCTTTTTACCCATATGATTCAGCCTCTCCCAGCCTTACTTTCATTGGTTGTAAAATGGTAAGAATGCTGGCTATTTGCTTCAAATGATGGGTAGAGTAGAGATTGTGTTTATAAATCAAATGCCACGTAGCACAACAGATTATTCCTGTTATTGTGAGAAGAGTCCGCGAGGCCTTAAAAGGTGTCAGAGACCTGGTAGAACCTTTTGTTCAAGAGGCAACTGCATAGGCAGGCTGCTGACCCAGGATAAAAATAGGAGGAAGCTGCCTTTGAAGTGGCATTAGCACCGCACGCCTCAGATACTGTTGTGCCAGCCACTGCCTCCCTCATGCCAGGACACAGGCAGCAGGGTTAGCCAGAAACATCACCACTGACCTCATCTCTCTGCAAGCTCTGGGTGGGCCAAAGTATAGACTTCTTAGTCTTTTTTGACAATATTGTAAAGCAGTTATCCTTCCATTAAAAATAAATAATTTTTTAAAGTTATATAGATTTCCACTATAGAAAAGAATGAATGATAGGAAAAGTTCAGCTCTCATCAGTTTCTAGAGAGAATTTCACAATAAAAAAAGGTGTCGATCCTGTATAAAATAAACGAAATTTTCACCTTGTGGGAGGGTTTTGTAGAGAAAAATTATCAGTGCCTGGTATATAGAAAGCACTTCATAAAAGATAGTCATCTTTATTAGTATAAAATTAATATTTATCCTATATCTCATTTGAATTATGATAAATTACCAAACCCACTTAAAATGTGTTTAACTGTGTGAATATACCTTTAGCTGTTCATAATATTCTAAACACCTTTCTTTCCTGAAACAAATCCTGGTAACCATCTCCTCCCTCGCTCATTCACAAAAAGAAAAGTTACCATGAATACACATTTATCCTTAGAAGGAAAGTAGGAATAGGAGATCGTTTCTATAGCTTATGTGCCTGCTGTTTGAAGTAGAGCTAACATCACTTAAGCAAACTTGTTTCCCAACTAGAGTGACTTTTGCTTTCTCAGAGGAAAATTTTATCAGCTAAGATATTAAGAATTCTTAAGATATATGTGGATGCTAGAGAAAAGCTTGCTTGGGCCCTTTGCACGATAACATTCTCCAGATTTCCCACTGGCAGATTTTTAAGCAAACCTTCTGTAACAGCTCCTGATTACATTGATAAAACTGGAAAATCAAGCTGCTTAATGTTAGTGACAGACACCTCAACAACTACACAACACGTGACATTATTTCATAAGGATGTGGAGGACACAGCATGAGGAAAATGACTTCCTTGATCTTCGTAACTGTTTTCCTATTAAATTTCCAAGCTTATTAAGCGGGTGCTTTGGTTCTTATTCTGGGCCGTGGGGAAAATGTTTACCACGATGTTTGTTGGGAAGTTTAAGATCTAGTGCCAAATCATATGTATGTTTCCTTTGTCAAAAACATGGCCCAGAGTGATGTTTAAAATTGGGAATAAAAAAATATAAGCCTTCATCTGGGAAATCACCTACTTGTTTTCTTAAGTACAGAGGAGATAAAAATTTTGTTTAATTGCCTAACCATATCTCTCTGGTACAAGTGATGAATTTTACTTAATGATACCTTTCTTGTTTAAGGGAATTTATACAGTAATTTCATATATGTCATTTCATTTTAAAGACACAGGAATGGCATAAAGTGAGATTTTCAAATGAATAGATAGAAGACCACTAAGGGGGATAATAGATTAAAGCAGAGTGTACCCTGATGTTGTGCTTTTCAAATGCAAACAGGAAATATGGAAACATGTTCTAACAGAAGGGTCCAGGTACCTTCCTTCAAAATAGGAAGTATTTACTTTACTTGAAAATACTAATCCTGGATATAAATATAATCCCATGAATGGTTCAAGGGGATGACTCATAAAGTGTTAGTTAGGATCTTTGTCTACTTGTCAAACATTCAAAACTAGAGAGCACATATTTAACTTTGTCTTTGACATTAGCTGTTATTACAGCTTTTCCTATTGGCATAGCTTTCTTAAAGCACTTACAAAACAGCAATATATAATTATCTAGACATAACATTGCATATTAATACTATAGCAAATTTTTATATGTAGACCACTCATTTATTCAAAAGATCTCATTCCTTGTTATTTCCCTGACCGCTCCTCATTTCCCAAGTTCACCTTCAATTTGATATGATGTTAATAAATTATTGACTATCCAACTGCTAAACAATTGTTTCACTTTCAGTACTGACTCATGCAAACGTACAGATGAATGAACAAAAGCCTTATGATCAGCTACAAACATTTCATCAGCCCTCTAAGCCACTTTGGTTGTGTAGTCTTAGTCTAATATAAAAGGTAAATTCTTCTGGAGGTACTAACATGTCTAGGCCCTTGTAAATACACATTAGAAATTAAGAGAAGAAGAAAAGAGATCCTTCAGTAAGATATGCAACTATCCATTTAAAAAAAAATGCCGGGGAAGGGATGGGGGAAAAATTGTCCAAGAGCTTATCTATTTGCAAAAAAGATTTCTTACATCAGCCAACAAGTACCCCTCAAGCCTGTTTTGATGGTTGTTTCCTAATTCTGTCCTTGTTCTTAATCTTGCTTCTTTCAATATTCATAAATCTAATGAAGATAAGTCCTTTTAAGCCTATAGTTAATAGATCAAGTGACCACTGACCACCTGAAATCACACATGCTAGTGACCTGGGCTGGAACTTTTGTGTGTTTTAGCTGAGAGGAAACTCATGTCCCAGTTCTTTCACGTTTTACAGAGCCTGAAGGAGGTGTGGGTAGGGGGAGAAGCTCTTGCTATTTCTCATTGTGGGTCACATAGTCCCAGGTGAAATCCAGCTTTGATGTTACAACTGGTTGTCTAGATCAGTGCATTTTTTGCAAAAAATGAAGTCTAATAAGACAAAATGAAGTCTGACAATGCAGTGCATCCCCACAATACACTGACAATTAAATGTCTATGCACCATTCACAAAATAAGATTTTGATTTTGACCACAGTTGACAGTGGTAGGTAGAATATTACAGAAGTTTGAGGGGGAAAAAGGGACAAAACGGAGATTGAAGAGTAAAGAAAAAAGATAAATAGTAAATGGTTCTTTTAAAAGATTGCTTTTTGTATGAATGCACAATACGTTTGACATAATTTTATAAACTGGCACACGTGCATTCTAACAGCAAAGGATAGAGATCTAGTGATTGAGGTGAAGTGATTAGCCAAGAGTAGTAGAAGTTCTGCTTTACAGCATTACAAACCCTTTTCTTACTTTACCTAAGGGAGCCTGACTTCTGCCCTAGGACTAGAGGTGTCTCTGAGTTGCAGAATGCTCCCTTCTCAGGAAGTGTGTGTGTGTGTGTGTGAGGAATAGTCAGAAAGAATTATAATTGTTTTACAGACACTGGAGCTAAAGCAAATCCTCTAGTCAGTGCTTCAAGGAAAGAAAAATTATTCTCTAACCTCCTACTCTCTCATTAGTAAAATGACATCTTTAATTTTAAGCTATTTTGCTTCAACTACTGGAATTAAAGTGAGAAGGAACAAACAAATTCTGTCTAGTCAGGTTTTAAACTGACCTTGGTTTTTAAAACACTAAACTACATCAAAATATTCACAACACTTAAAAACCCAAATCTTCTTAAGGAGTTGCTGCTGCTGCTGCTAAGTCGCTTCAGTCATGCCCGACTCTGTGTGACCCCATAGATGGCAGCCCATCAGCCTCCCCCGTCCCTGGGATTCTCCAGGCAAGAACACTGGAGTGGGTTGCCATTTCCTTCGCCAATGCATGAAAGTGAAAAGTGAAAGTGAAGTTGCTCAGTTGTGCCCGACTTTTAGCGACCCCATGGACTGCAGCCCACCAGGCTCCTCCGCCCCTGGGATTTTCCAGGCAAGAGTACTGGAGTGGGTTGCCATTGCCTTCTCCGCTTAAGGAGCTATTTCTATGTAAAATTATAAAATCTTAAAGAGGGAAAGCATTTTAGGGATCCCGCAGTCAGGCTTTCATGAGGTACAGGAGTTCCTGTTACAACACACCTGATAGGCACTGCATCGGAGAACCACAGGCTGTGAACACAGATAAACTTGGATTCAGCCAAGGAGTCTGCTACCCTACCGGCGAGGTGACTTTGGACTATTTTCTTCAGCTATCTGAGCTTTGATTTCCTTATCAATTAAAAAAATGAGGATAATTTCCACCCAATAAGATTGTTGTGAAATTTAAACTAAATACATATACTACAGCCTGTAACACATTTCATGTCTAATATATTAGTTCCTTTTCCATTCCTTCTCTGTAATTTTTTGAAGTCTTCTTAAATTAAACTGAAATTTACTGTCTTATGACTTCCATTTATTAGTCCTGGTTTTCTTTGTCACCAGTGGAGACCTTTACTCTCTCATCCACACCAAAGTGGCTCAAATACCCAGCTCTCCAACCTGCTTTTAGTCTTTACCCCTCCCACTGGTAAATATATAAACATATATCTCATAATACAGAACTTCCAGACACATCACCATCTTTTTAGTTTTAGAAATAAACCGTACTGCATCAAAGGCCTGAAAACAATACTCTTGTTGGGATCAAAGCTGCTACTCAGTGGGCCTACCCGTTCCTTTGTTCCATTCACCCTTCTAACGTCTAAACAGCCTCTTTACTGATTTTGTGTTTTGTCAATCCACCACACCATTTGGCTGTCTTACGTTTAAACAAAAATATTGGAATTTTTTCCTGTGATCCATAAAGTGCACAAACTTCTTTTCAGTTTTGAAGATTGTACCATCATGTTTGTTTTCTTTTTAAAAACTAATTAGCATTCAAAGTGCTTCAAAATTCTCCTTTAGTCTAGATCCCAAAATAAGACTGTTTTGATTATTGCCAGAGAGATTTCAGTTTGTTATTAGTAAGAACATTTTTGATTGGAGATAAGAGACTGTACTGCCCGACGGCCAAGGGAAGTCATACAATCCTTTTCCCCAGAGATAAGAAAAATCAGCCAAGGAACTTTGTAGAGTCTCTTCTCTGGATGATAAAATTGTATCATTCTATTCCTAGAAATATTTATTCTGAGACTTGATGAGAAGCAGAGGGTCAGATAAAATCACATCTCAAGGTCCTGTTTATTCTTTTATTAAAAAAACAAATTTAAAAGACTGTTCAAAGCAAATTATTTGCTACAGACTGTAGAATGGCTGCCTGTGAAGCACTTTCTGATCGGAAAGGGAATTTGCTGCCACCTCCTGGGTCTTTATGATAAAGCTGTCAAGATCAGCAGCACTTCAGGGCCTGCACCCTTCAGACAACATCAAGAGTGTTGGAAAGCAGGTGCTGTTTACAAGTCTGGTTGCCCCAGACTGAATGAACTGGAAACTATTTATGGGTTTTAAAGAATAAAGTTGACTTCAATGTTTTGCGAGTTAGAAAACTGATATTAAACTGTGGTTCGCAGTCTATTAGCATTAGAATCATCCAGGGTATATGTTACAAAACCAAATTCCTGGGCCCCACTTTTCTTTCTTTGCTAAGTCACTTCAGTTTTGTCCGACTCTGTGCGACCCCATAGACGGCAGCCCACCAGGCTCCCCCGTCCCTGGGATTCTCCAGGCAAGAACACTGGAGTGGGTTGCCATTTCCTTCTCCAATGCATGAAAGTAAAAAGTGAAAGTGAAGTCACTCAGTTGTGTCCGACTTTTAGCGACCCCATGGACTGCAGCCTACCAGGCTCCTCCGTCCATGGGATTTTCCAGGCAAGAGGGGCTACTAAATCAGAATTTCCATGCGGCAAGAGGAATCTTAATTTTTCCCTTGGAACAAAAGTTGGAAACCGTATGTTAGGATACTGTGAAGGCAATAGTTTGCAAACACTGAAACACTGTATATAAAGGAAATAGTAACAGTAAAATGAAAAGTTCTACAAGATATATTTTGGTTTGCTCTCAATTTCAGTAATACCACCCGAAGTGAATTGTGACATTTTTCTGGATATTTCATAATGTTGTAGAATTTAAAATATATTTAGCCCATATGGAGTTTCTATGAAGAATTATAATTGGCACCATCTGATCGGAGAAAGCAATGGCACCCCGCTCCAGTACTCTTGCCTGGAAAATCCCATGGATTGAGGAGCCTGGTGGGCTGCAGTCCATGGGGTCACTAAGAGTTGGGCATGACTGAGCAACTTCACTTTCACTTTTTACTTTCATGCACTGGAGAAGGAAATGGCAACCCACTCCAGTGTTCTTGCCTGGAGAATCCCAGGGACGGGGGAGCCTGGTGGGCTGCCGTCTATGGGGTCGCACAGAGTCGGACACAACTGAAGTGACTTAGCAGCAGCAGATAAGCATTAACAAGTAGTCCAGTGGGCCAATCAGTAAACTCTGAATGTGATTAAAAAACAAACTTCCAGCTAAGGGTTGATTTACTTTAAATTAGCATTTTATTTATACAGTCCAGCCTACTCCATACTGATTTTTTAGCCCTTGAGGATGGTTTTACGACTACTTCTTTGTCAGTCTGATATATGCTAGCACACATACACAAACCATGCAAGGAAGAGACCTTGTTATTTTTCACTTTTTAAGAAAAAGTGTAGCAAAATGGCACAAAGGGAAACTAAAGTCAATTTAACTGCATTTGAAACAAAAGATATTTTAGGTTCAGATAAAGTTTTCAGAATCTCATCTTGTTGTGATCTTTCTTCTACATCAGTCCCAACTTCTGGTTCTGACTCAGAAGAATTCTAGAGTAACAGAAAACCCACAAAAATTCCCTGGGTTTTAAAGTCAGCTGGAATTTTAGGTTCCTCCCTATGTCAGTCACTCAGCTTCTGAGAACTGTTTTTTTGTCCCTTGCCCTGTGAGCTGGGAGTCTACTCTGTTTAGACAGAGGTTTCACTCTTTCCGGTTTTGGAAACTGATCATGCTTCTCAGGCAAGGGGATCAATTACTCTAAAGAGGCCATTTTGCTGACCCTTTGTCCTGGGACAGTGCTGGGGAGGAGGGATAAGAACAGCTGTTTGCTGCGCCTTCAGAGGCAGGCAGATTCTGTCAGAACCCCAGCTGCTGCAGGCCTGAACTGGGTGGCTTCGGAGATTGGGATGCCACTTTCTGTGCGGTAGACCTAACTAAGCTTCAGCTATCCCCTGCATGGGCTTCCCCCATGGCGCAGCTGCTAAAGAATACACCTGCAATGCAGGAGACCTGGGTTCGATCCCTGGGTTGGGCCCCTGGAGAAGTGAGTGGTTACACACTCCAGTGTCCTAGCCTGGAGAATTCCATGTATAGTCCATGGGGTCGCAAAGAGTTGGACACAACTGAGCAACTTTCACTTTCACATCCTGCTGGAACCTTGCTCAGGATACCAGCTATCCCATTTTGAGAATATATTTCGTCTACAAGCATTTCCCCATAAGAATTCTCTCTATATTGCCACATACACCACACTTGTTTTCTTTAATATTGGTACTTTGAACTGAACATAGTCCCTTTATAGCAGAGTCTCAAAACTGAAATTGTTTCTTCTAAAAATATATATATATATATATATTATACAGTCTTTTTGAATCCTGGTCTCATCCTTGTACTACAACATTTCTATACAATAGATGAAGACAAAGCAGAAAAAGTTGACCAATAGGCTGACTACAGAGGAATATAGATATATAAAGCTTAGGTAAGAAGAAAACAGTAGAGAAGAAACAAAGATCTCCCAGTAAAAGACTCCTGGGGATAGATTATTCTTCGTGTCCATATCAGATTCATGCAGACATGGCTTTTTCTATTTTTGTTCTTTTAGATTCCTTAAACTGGGATTCATATGAACAAGGAAAACAAATGTTTAATTATCATGTGTGTTTTCCTTCTTGGAAGTTTTTGAAATAGTAGCTATTATTAGTGAAGTACCCTTTACAAGAATATTAATAGCTAACATATGTTGAATGCTTTCTCTGTGCCAGGCCCTGTTTTTTATACACATCAACATACTGGTTTGTCTCATCTTCACAACTTGTGAGATACACCTATTATTCTCTCCATATCACAGCAGAGGGTACTGAGACACAGACACACTAAATCATTATCATTAGCTTAATGTCTCCCAACTAGCAATTCCTGGAATTTAGCAGCAGGCATTTTGGCTTACCACATGCTTTCCCGCTACAAAATGTCTCTGTATGCTTGGTGTTTATGTGTATGCCTCACCTAATCATAGGTGAATTTCACTTAAGAAATGGTTATCTTTTGTTTCCCCTAACTCAAGTTAGGCCTTTTATATATTATTTTAATTTAAATGTTTGCAGAACAGTTTTTCTGCATTATTATTACTAAAATTTGAGGAATTTCCCATCACTATTTTTTCCCCTTAATTTACCTGGTATAAATTAGCATAGCTGGGCTTCCTTGGTGGCTCAGATGGTAATAAATCTGCCTGCAATGCAGAAGATGCAGGTTCAATCGCTGGGTCAGGAAGATCCCCTGGAGAAGAGAGTGGCTACCTGCTCCAATATTCTTGCCTGAAGAATTCCCTGGACAGAGGAGCCTGGTGGGCTACAGTCCATGGGGTCACAAAGAGTTGGACACATCTGAGCAACTAACACAGTAATATATGATGGCTGGAAGTGAGTATCTGAGGAATTTAGTCTAATGCATCAATGGTCATAGCAAACACCCTCTTCCAACAACACGAGAGAAGACTCTACACAGGGACATCACCAAACGGTCAACATCGAAATCAGATTGATCATATTCTCTGCAGCCAAAGATGGAGAAGCTCTATATAGTTAGCAAAAAACAAGATGGGGAGCTGACTGTGGCTTAGATCATAAGCTCCTTATCACCAAATTCAGACTTAAATTGGAGAAAGTGGGGAAAACCACTAGACCATTCAGGTATGACCTAAATCAAATCCCTTATGATTATACAGTGGAAGTGAGAAATAGATTTAAGGGACTAGATCTGATAGACAAAGTGCCTGATGAACTATGGATGGAAGTTCTTGGCATTGTACAGGAGACAGGGATCAAGACCATCCCCAAGAAAAAGAAATGTAAAAAAAGCAAAATGGCCGTCTGAGGAGGCCTTACAAATAGCTGTGAAAAGAAGAGAAGCAAAAAGCAAAGGAGAAAAGGAAAGATATACCCATTTGAATGTAGAGTTCCAAAGAATAGCACGGAGAGATAAGAAAGCCTTCCTCAGTGATCAATGCAAAGAAATAGAGGAAAACAATAGAATGGGAAAGACTAGAGATCTCTTTAAGAAAATTAAACATACCAAGGGAATATTTCATGCAAAGATGGGCTCAATAAAGGACAGAAATGGTATGGACCTAACAGAAGCAGAAGATATTAGAAAGAGGTGGCAAGAATACAAAGAAGAACTAAACAAAAAAGATCTTCATGACCCATATAATCATGATGGTGTGATCACTCACCTAAAGCCAGAAATCCTGGAATGTGAAATCACAAACAAAGCTAGTGGATGTGATGGAATTCCAGTTGAGTTATTTCAAATCCTAAATGATGCTGTGAAAGTGCTGCACTCAATATGTCAGCAAATTTGGAAAACTCAGCAGTAGCCACAGGACTGGAAAAGGTCAGTTTTCATTCCAATCCCAAAGAAAGGCAAAGCCGAAGAATGATCAAACTACTGCACAATTGCTCTTATCTCACATGCTAGTAAAGTAATGCTCAAAATTCTCCAAGCCAAGCTTCAGCAATACGTGAACCGTGAACTTCCAGATGTTCAAGCTGGATTTAGAAAAGGCAGAGGAACCAGAGATCAAATTTCCAGCATCTGCTGGATCATCAAAAAAGTAAGAGAGTGCCAGAAAAACATCTATTTCTGCTTTATTGACTATGCCAAAGCCTTTGACTGTGTGGATCACGCTGAACTGTGGAAAATTCTGAAAGAAATGGGAATACCAGACCACCTGACCTGCCTCTTGAGAAATCTGTATGCAGGTCAGGAAGCAACAGTTAGAACTGGACATGGAATAGCAAACAGACTGGTTCCAAATAGGAAAAGGAGTGTGTCAAGGCTATATATTGTCACCCTGCTTATTTAACTTATATGCAGTATACATCATGAGAAATGCTGGGCTGGAAGAAACACAAGCTGGAATCAAGATTGCCGGGAGAAATATCAATAGCCTCAGATACGCAGATGACACCACCCTTATGGCAGAAAGTGAAGAAGGGCCTCTTGATGAAAGTGAAAGAGGAGAGTGAAAAAGTTGGCTTAAAGCTCAACATTCAGAAATCTAAGATCATGGCATCTGGTCCCTCACTTCGTGGGAAATAGATGGGGAAACAGAGGAAACAGTGTCAGACTTTATTTTGGGGGATCCAAAATCACTGCAGATGGTGACTGCAGCCATGAAATTAAAAGATGCTTACTCCTTGAAAGGAAAGTTATGACCAACCTAGACAGCATATTAAAAAGCAGGGACATTACTTTCTCAGCAAATGTCCGTCTAGTCAAGGCTATGGTTTTTCCAGTAGTCACGTATGGATGTGAGAATTGGACTATAAAAAAAGCTGAGCGCCGAAGAATTGATGCATTTGAACTGTGGTGTTGGAGAAGACTCTTGAGAGTCCTTTGGACTGCAAGGAGATCCAATCAGTCCATCCCAAAGGAGATCAGTCCTGGGTGTTCACTGGAGGGACTGATATTGAAGCTGAGACTCTAATGCTTTGTCCACGTCATGCGATGAGTCGACTCATTGAAAAAGACCCTGATGCTGGGAAAGATTCAGGGCAGGAGGAGAAGGGGACGACAGACGATGAGATGGTTGGATGGCATCACCAACTCAATGCAGATGAGTTTGAGTAAACTCCAGTAGTTGGTGATGAACAGGGAGGCCTGGTGTGCCTCAGTTCATGGGGTCACAAAGAGTCGGACACGACTGAGCGACTGAACTGAACTGAACTGATCAATGGTAACAAGCAAAATACTAAGCTTCCCCCAGTGTTTCTGAGTTATAAGCAAACAGGCTGATGGAAGTAAAAAACAGTTTTCCCCTTCTACGTGTTCAAAAGTGTCTATCATTTGGGGCTACCAAAGCTTTTTCAACATTTCTTTGATTTAGAAGGTTTTGAGTTATTCCTGAGATAGGTGTCGCTTATCGCCTCTGATGGATCACTTCTTTTATACATAGTGACCTTTGTCTTTTTGTGATCAAGGGCGGTAATGTAGCCATGTGATTTGATTAGAGAAGGGCTCTGGAGTCTGATGGGTCTTGATCAGCCCCATCACTTAGACAAGTTCCTTAACTTTACTCTATTTTCTCATCTGTAAAATAGCATGTTAATGGTACTTTCTTCATACGCTAGTCATTTTGTGATGACTGTGAAAGCTAACATTTGTTAAGTATTTAGAATGGCACCTAGCATATAGTAAGCCCTCAAAATTATCACTTTATTAACGGCTCTACAATTTTAAATTAAGGCAGTGAAACTCTCCGAAATATATGAGAGGTTTTTTTGTTTTTGTTTTTAACGATTAACTTAGAAGTTCACATCTTTTCTCCTTGAAATTTACACTAGTTCTTTAGGAGAAGTTTTCAAAATGACAATTAGACATAGTTTAAAACAAATACAAACAAAAACCCAAAGCTAAAAAAACAAAGAACTACTAGAAAAATATAAGGTATACAACTGCCCTTTCTGGGAACTTTTTGACAGAAATAACCTTTTGAGAAAACTTCCATTGAGGATGTTGTGGCAAGAAAGGTTTGCTGCTTCATCCATACCCAGGGTGAATGCGTGCGAGTTCAGCCAAAAGAGACTTCATGGAATTTCAAGATTCCAGTGACGACTACATTTTTAGATATATTTGAAACACTGAAAACTTGTGACTCTGTCAGCATTATTCTGTTTAGAATGATCCTTGTTGAAATGTCTCAAGTTCTTATTGGTTTAGTAGCAAGCCAAGCTGCGTGCTGATTCATCATGATAAGAAAGTTCCTTGAATTACTTTTAGCGGGAAAGGCATGAAGGGTAGCACTTCCTTTTATGTAGAGCCTTTGATTTTTTTTTTTTTTTTAATGACATTCCTCACTACCCGCAGCCCAAAAATATCACCTTTTCATCCTGAAAGAAAAGTAAAAGAATTTTGGGAATTCAAAAATACAAAATCACTGTGAAATCTATTTCCACTTGTAAAACAGAGGCTTCTTTTTAGACTGGTTTTTCACTTCCAACATAGCATCTGATTTTATAAGCAATCTTATGAAAGTAGTGGAGTACTTTCTAATGTCACTCAACATAGTAAAAGCCATCCATTAAGCATATACAGAGTTGGCTGTTGGTGGATAGTTTGGTGAAGATACAATTAACAGGTCTCAGAGAGTGGGACATATTCATGTCGTACTGAAGGGAGAGCCTGGGCTTGGATGTCAGATAAGTATGTAGTTCCAACCCTAGCCCACTACTTGTAAGCTTGATGATTGCCAGACAAGTTGGTTAGCCTCTCTGAGCTACAGATACCTCACCTATGAAGGGAAGTAATAGTGCCTTCACTTTCAGGGTAATTCTGAGTAAATTAAATCACAATGTCATTGGTTAAGGGTGTAGGTCGACATGAAATCCAGGGTCCGCTGCTTAATACTGTGTGATCTTGGGCAAGATATTCAGCCTGTTTGTGCCTCAGAATCCCATCTATAAACTGAGGATTATGGTGATACCTATCTCATAAGGACTGCTGATTATAAGAGATAATTTGTGGTGGTTACCAGAGGGGTGGAGGTGTGGGCGGGCAAAATGGGTGAAGGTGGGTAAAGGTACAAACTACCAGTTACAAAATAAATAAGTCCTGCGGATAATGTGTAGCATGTAACTGCAATTAACAATGAAAAAAAAGGTGAAAAAGTTAGTTGCTGTCATGTCTGACTCATTGTGACCACATGGACTGTAGCCTGCCAGGCTCCTCTGTCCATGGAATTCTCCAGGCAAGAATGTGGGAGTGAGTAAGGATTCCCTTCTCCATGGTGTCTTCCCAACCCAGGGATTGAACCTGGATCTGACACACTGCAGGCATATTCTTTATCATCTGAGCCACCAGGGAAGCCCATAGTTAAGAATACTGTATTGTATATTTGAAAGTTGCTAAGAGAGTAGATTTTTAAAGTTCTTATAGTAAGGAAAAAAATTTGTAACTATGTGTGATGATAGATGTTATAGCTGGGCTTAACTATGATGATCAATTTGCATATATTAATATCAAATTATTATATTGTACACCTGAAACTAATAGTAATATAATGTTATATGTCAATTATATCTCCATTTTTTTTTTTAAAAAAAGAGAGAATCTATGAAGATTCTTGGGACAACTCAGGGCCCAAAGTTTGTGCTCAGTTAATGTTAGGTATTATAATTTACATAAAATATTTATGACCATTCCTGGCTTTTAGTAGAAACTTAATACATCATCCCCTCACCCTATCTTTTCCTTAGATCTTATGAGATTGTGTGAATGACTGTTACAGCTTACATCCCCACCCATGTCATCTGTACTTGAACTGTAATCTAAACTTAGGGTCTTTGTATGGTCTCGAGAACAGATTATTCCACTAACTAAAGATATCAAAGACTCTCTCTGACTTCTAAAATGTCTCCTGAAGAACAATTTAAAATACATACTGGTTTTTTTTATATTTTTTAGTTCCAAGAAGAAAATTTTTCTTAATTTATTCCCTAAATGTGCATTTCTTTTCAACTTAGAGCTAATTGTGATCTGCATTTATATTCCATGAACAACTAATAATAGTTATCAGGAAGCTCAAGAAGTAGGGGCTATGAGGGCAGGATTCCTCCATGGTATATTGGAATGTTATTATTTTAAATATTATTATTACTATTACCAGGTAGAGGAAGAAGGGGCTTCCCTGATAGCTTAGACTGTAAAGAATCCACCTGGAATGTGGAAAGCCTGAGTTTGATCCCTGGGTTGGGAAGATCCCCTGGAGGAGGGCATGGCAACCCACTCCAGTACTCTTGCCTGAAGAACCCCTATGGACAGAGGAGCCTGGCGGGCTACAGTCCATGGGGTTGCAAAGAGCTGGACACAATTGAGTGACTGAGCACAGCACAGAGGAAGAAGTGTCGGCTGGAAAGTAGGTCCTTGTAATTACTTTTATTAGGGACCCTGAATGTACTTCATAAGTCATGAAGCACACAAAATTTAGATAAACACAGAATGAGGTGTAAACAGAGGTAAACATGAGGAACTTTACATTTAGAACCAAAAAAATGAAAATTTATGAAATTCTGTGTATCAATAACAACTATTTAAACTATAGGATCCTGTAGAAGTCTAACTTTTTATACTTAAGAAATACTTTATTAGCTGGCATAGCTCTGATGAAATCAGGAATCTGAGAAATATCTGACAGGATTTGATGTTTCTAAATTAAATTTCTCTTCATTCAGTTGCTTCTGAGTAGTAAGGTCTATGGGCTCTTCCCTGGTGGCTCAGATGGTAAAGCTTCTGCCTACAATGTGGGAGACCTGGGTTCGATCCCCAGGTTGGGACGATCTCCTGGATAAGGAAATGGCAACCCACTCCAGTATTCTTGCCTGGAAAAGCCTATGGACAGAGGAGCCTGGTGGGCTACCGTCCATGGGGTCACAAAGATTTGGACATGACTGAGTGACTTCACTCACTCACTCACTCAGTAAGGTCTATGATTTCCAAGTGCCAAATGGTAATTCAGTATAAAAATATACATACCATGGAAATATTTTTTTTTTTTTAATTTAAGAAACTGGCTGTACCTGATAACATCAAGGAAAAGATAATCTGATTTGGGGGCTTTTGGCTGTTATTGGCCTGGTGTCTCACAGGATGGTCTGTAATTTTTTTCCTTTTACTTTTCTAACTCAGACTAGACTCTTTTAGCAATTTTGCCTGGTGTCTGGGTCCTGTGGGAATTTACTAGCTTGTTTTCTGGCCTTTGGCCAATCTTGGTGGGAAGTCTACAGAAGAATTCAATTTTGCTTTTTCCCAGAATACTTGTTGACAAACTCAGTGGCACCGAAGTGTTACATGAGTCTTTATGTCCCCCAGAGTCCAGTGATAAGGGGACTTGAGACCAGCAAGGGTCAGTGCTTCTGGGAATATGATGTTGGCTCTCAGAATTTACATATTTTTCTCATGAACTTTTAACAATTTTTACAACAAACTCAACAACTCTGATTGTAAGAGGGAATGAGAACACAGCCCACTGCTTCCCTCTGGAAACATTTTAAGCATTTAGCTTTTTAGAAAACAATTACTTCTTTTTGATGACCATGACTTCAAATACCCTTCCTGCTCGGCCAGTGGTGACTCATAAAATAGCAATAGATTTCAGGAATTCACTCGTAGAATACGGGTGCTTGTAGGTTCTCGAATTTATAACTGGATTAAATGATACAAAGCAAAAAACTTTTGTTTGGAAGATTAAATCCAAACTCAGACACTAACAGCCGTGTGTCTTCTTGTGTTCTCAAGAAACTTCTGTGAAAGTGCTGCAGTCAGAGTGTATGATATGCCTGTCAGCGAAAAACGGCCTTCAAAGTTTTTTTAAGCTAGTAACTAAACAAAACAGTGGTCCTGCATACGTGAGTCCATTCCCTTTAAATACAGATCATTTGTTCTTAACATATCAGATGTGACTCTTGCTGCCAGGCTAGAATTCAGCTGTGTGATAATATTCAGTAGCCCTATGAAACCCACGTTCTGAAAGGAGTCAGCACTGTCCTGAAGAGTTAAAGAACCCTGGCTTAGTCTCAAGAACTATTGTAACTCAGAACAATTTTCCTATAGTTAAGATGAGTTGCTTCTTGTGAAGATTAAATGAGATACATGTTATCATTAAAAATCATACTAGAAATATTTTGAAGTACAAACTTTTACATGCTTCAAAATGACAGCCCCAATGTGTCTTATAAAACATATTCCTAAAAATATATGCTTTATACTATCAATGAATATTCAAAATGCAGAAACTGTGATTTTCTTCTCTCAAAGAAGAATGTGTTTATTATTGAAATATTAGAAATAAAACTGTGACTGTTCTAAGATCAAAGTGGCAATGGTTAGATCCCCAATCTTAAGTTCTGTGATTCAATCTGCCCTCCTATAGGACTGAGAGGAGTATGTGTACTTAAATTTACAAAGCGCCTTTCTTCATAGAATATCTGGTCTTGTGTGCTGTACTCAGTATGGTACAACATTCCAAGAAGGTTAGAGACATTATTAAGGGGACACTGGTGGAAAGAAATTTGCATAAGGTCTTGTAGGAAGTCAGTGACTATCGTTCCATTTTATTTTATATTCCAGTGCCTGTAAACCATATAATGTACATAAGGTGTCTAACATAACACAAGCACTCAGTAGATGAACGTTGCCATTGTGTTGGTGATGAAAACTTGACTTCATAGGTGTTCTGCATAGAAATTAAGCTAACAAAGGCCAAGCCTCCTCATACCCTCAAACCAGTCAACTAACCAACTGAAACATCTGCTACCAAGAAAAGCCAACAACACCCAGAATTCAAAGGGTGTCCAGTGGGAAGGAAGCTGATGTCATGAGTCCGAAGTCTCCCACCAGCTACACTGACATCATTTCCAGAACTCCAATCTGAGAGGTGACACACCCAGCTTATTCTGTTTGGGAGTTCCCAGGGGCTCCCTGGCTGAGGAAAAAAGACAAAGAAATCTCTTCTCCTCCAGGGAGTTGGCTTAGTCCTTCTCCCCTCCATGCCCTCATCTCTCAGGATGAAGTTAGATTCTGCTGTGGATACAATTCTGGAAGATTCTCTGCCTTTTCCATAATTTGGGACTGTATGGTTCCAGATGAGAGCTATGCTACCCTCCCAGTCGAAGTTGTGGATGCTTTGACTGCATACCTGCCATGCTTCTTAGAAGCTTTCTGGGAACCCCATGACAGTCCCAGCCATGTTCGCTGTGTCTTTAGTCATCAACTCCAAATAGTAGCTCTGCTCAGATGGCCACCTGTCCTACAGGAAACAGACCCCAAACACTCCTCATTCCTACATACCACAAACCACTGGACAACTGGGAATACTTGTGGGTCATTACCATTCGAGGATACTTTTGAACCAGAGGACTCAAATTGTCTACCTTGTGTTCCACTGTCTTCTCCCTAATTCATGCCGTTCTTTAAATGCTGTGTTAAGAATGCAAAGTTATAAAAATGATCTCTTTTCCTGCTTCACCTTAAGATGCCTTTTTTGGTTGTTCTATTAGAAAAGAATGCAAAACACACAGCATTCAACAGACTTCCTTTCCAGGGAACAAGTAGTACAAACAATAGTATTATATAATGGATAGACTGCTTTTTTCCTTTATCCCGTATGAATCTTCCTAATTGATTTCCCAAAAAGGGAAAAAAAAAAAGAGACCAAGCTACATCCTGTGGTTCTAACCTCTAGGTAAATTGCCATCAAAGCCAATAGAAGATTTTCCAGAGAAAAAGAATAAGCCCCATTGTTCTGTAGCTAACTTAATTCTCCTCTGTGTTATATCATAGAAATACCTATGGCTTGCAGTTTTGCAATGTACAGAGAAGTGGAAATGTTCACAAAAAAGAAACTCAGATATTTGGAGAGTGATATAAGTGAAATATCAGGAAAAATGACTTAGAACAGCTCATACAGGAATATTTTTTAAATACATTGAACAGATAAAGAAGATAGTAATATTTTAATAGGATAGTGAAAATATAGCAGATAGACAGTGACAGCAGAAAAAGAACAGGAATACAGATATTTTCAGAGGATTAACATGGTACCATGTACCCTCACACCAGGCAAACTTTTATGAGAAGTCTCTAGACATATCTCTTCTATTGAGAAGATGGTTTTCCTTGGAGTTGTCAAAAATGCTTTGTGGTTCTCTACATTAATTCATGTTGAATAGTTTCCATGGTTGGTCAGACTTGGACTTAAAATAGATATGAGAAAGGTCTTCAGGTTTACTGTCAGTAACATTATTGACTTCAGAGCCAGCTGGATGATGACATGGTGAGTGACCAATCCAAATTTACAAGGTAACCTTGCCTTAATCCTCCTGGTCCATCAAATATAGATAATAAAATGAAGGTGCAAGAATAGAATTGCCAGGAACAGTGGGAGAAACAGTGGTCAGAAAGAAAAAATAAACAGAAGAAAAAAATCCGTGAGGTCACTCAGAAATGATGCTAATAACTGTGTGTTCTCACCCTACAGCCTCCACACACATGGGGTTCCTTGTGCTTCAGTCAGCCCCCAGAGTCAGTAACCCTTTAGTAACCCAGAGTCGGTAATCTCCCAATCACATGGTTTCCAAAAGGAAAACAATGGTCACACTTGTGCCTTTATCTGAGGCTTACCCACCTTTTGATATGTTCCTCCTTTATAATGTACTCTACCGCTTGCCTCAGCTGAGGAAAACAAACTTATGCTTTCATGGGCAATTGGAGAGGTACTAACTGAGTTTCTTAAGTAATTGGGGAGGGAGGATGGGAATCAACCTCTAAGAATAATTATCCTTCTTGCCCAGCCAGTTTACCTTAAAGAAGTCTTTGAAACGAGCTAATATATATAAAACATCTGGCAAGAAGCCTGGTAGATAATAAGTACTCCGTAATTATTAATCCCCTTTCTTATCCACCTTGGTAAACTATGTACACTCCAACAATCCCCAAGTTCTCTGTGACATCAAACAGGTGGCTGAGGTTGACAGACCAGAGCTGATCCCTGTCCTCAATAAATTTCTTATCCCTTAATACTAGTAATAGAGATAAAGCACTACTTAGAAAGGAAACATCAGTCAATACATGTTATATTTTCACTATAATCGAACCTTTTCACTGTAGGAACACAGCTGTTCTGTCACATAAAGACTGTGTCCTAATGTTGATAACACTCATCACTGTCTTGTGGCTAAATGCATAAACCCTAAGTATCCTGCTTACTTAATACAATGGCCCATGTCTATTTGGGGGTGCTCCCAGATTTTTTTAAGTGTGCAAAGAAGATAAATATGTTTTAAGTCAATCTGAGTTAGATTTCTGACTCATTAAAAATATTCTGCTTCTTGGACCCAGATTGGGAGGTGACATCTGAAATTAAGTAAGTTGAGGACTTGCTAGGCATTCTCTGGGACTCAAGTTAACACCGCAAACAATTCGTTTCAAGCAAAGTGGACACTCAGCTTCGGCTAAAAGATTACTCTTCCACCACAGATGGTTTCCACACCTGAACTGTGACACCGCTCTTCTTTGCTGAGAACTTTGGCCTTGGTGCCACAAAGTAAGATGTTGAGGCTGATTCCTGCTTTGGAGAGGTGGGGATGGCCACGGGCACTGGGGAAGCACTGACCGGTGAGGTGGCCTCAGCAAAGAAGGAAGGTGGAGAGGTATAGGCTGGCACGGAGTACACAGAGGAGGCCTGCACATTAGTGGGCGAGCCAGCGTTCACTGGCCGAGGAGGAAGAGCTTGCTTCGCAGCTGGCACTGAACTGACCTTAACCGATGGCTTTGCGGGGAGGCCGTCCTTCGCATCTGGAGGTTGGAAAGTAAACAAGGACGCATTAAGCTGATAGGGCTGGTGCTTCATGACATCCAAAGCATTGAGGGGTTTCTTGCCCTTTTTCTTGCCTGTCTTGGAGGCCTGCAGGCCTGATGGCTGAGATTTGACAGCAGCCGGTGGGTAGGAGGGAGAGTGGATAGGATTGTAGGCCACAGGCGGAGGCGCTCGGACATTGGAGGAATACTTCCAACCGGCCGGGAGAGACGGGGTAGGAGAATGAGCCCGGGCAGCGCGGGCCTGCACGGTGTCCGAATCTACCACGTACTTCTCCATTCTGGACTGCCTCTTAGCAAAGAGCTGGGCTCCCTTCCCACTCATTCCTGGAAGCTCACTGGATGCTCCCACCGCACCAGCATGAGCAGTGTTCACTGTCGGTGTGGGAGCTGCTGGTTTGGGGGTATAGTTCCGGCTGGCTACCGCTGCCTGTGGGCCTTTGAAAGGACCAGCCAGGTTCAGAGCACTTGCAGGCCGGGCGGGAGCGTAAGAAGGCTGCGCGATTTTGATGGAGGAGACCACGGTGCCATGTGACGGGCTGGATGTGGGGAAGGCAGGAGGTTGCGCTGGAGCCGCTCCTGGCGACCAGACTGGAGAAACCGGAGTGACTGGTTGGGAGGATGAGGACTTGCCAGCAGGCTTTGGAGCGACAGGAGGCGGGGTCTTCTGTTTTGCAGAGGAGCCTTGCATGAAGTTACAAGCCTCTGCTCCTAAACTGAGGTAGTCTTCTTCAGGTCCGGAATCTGCTCCCGCTCCAGGGCCCTTTTTGCCCTCAGAATTTTGAAGAAGTGACAGGAGTTCAGGATTGGGGCTGACTTTGGGCTCTTTAAAAGTGAACATGGGTTTTGTCGTGCTTCTCCTTTTGGCCTCTTGCAATATCCCCGTTCTTTTTGCTGGCACCGCAATCCTTTCATCCCGGGAAGCTATTCGTTCAGATGAATCGTAAAAGGCCGGCTGGGACCATGGGGCAGGCTGGGGCCACGGAGGGGGCGGTGCTGGGCCAGCTGTTGGACTCGACACTGCTCTGGAGAAGGTTTCAGGTGGGGGTGTGACTGCAGAGTAAGGTGGAGGCGCAGGAAAGTCAGCGATGGGACTTGTCACGTTTCGGCTTGGAGAGAAGGGGGTTGCCGGCTGGTTCCCAGACCCCGGGAAGGGCTTGGCGGTTCTATTCACAGGGATCATCCTCTGAGCTTCTGCTGTCTCAGACACCCCAGTGAAGCCATTCTGTTGGGGTACATGGCTGAGACCGTGGCTCACTTCAATGTAGCTTTTGCTCACAGAGCTCTGCACTCTCACCGACTCTTCCTCCTTCCTTTGGTAAGACGTCACGGTTCTCAGGCCTGCTGTCTGGGCAGCGTCTGGCTCTCTGCTTGGCACTCCACCCGCCCTCTCCTCCTCTTTTTGGGCTGTGATCTGGTCCATTCTCTCCCTCCTCTTGGCAAACATGAGGGCCCCCTTGCCTGTGGTGTCTGGCAGCATCTCCATCTTGTCCCCTCTGTTCAGTTTCTTTTCAATGTCCACTAGACCAGAATCCCAGTCAAAGTTCACAACGTGTGTGTTGTCGTCAGTGTCAGACAACAATTCTTCATCCACCTCCGATTCGCTTGCACCCAGAAACGCTACTTCACATGGATCCTCTTTGTCGCCGTCTTCCTCCTCCTCCTCTGCCTCTCGCTCAAGTTCACCGGTCCCGTAGCTGACCAGCGTGTATTTCCTGGCCCTCCGACGACGCTTCTTAAACATCAACACCCCCTTGGAGTTGGGGTTGGGGGCATCTGTCAGAAGGAGGGCAATGCTTTTGCATTTAGATTTTGCTTCTTTCACCTGCTTTTCTGATAAGCTTTCACTCCTCCTGAGCCCTAGGGAAAATACAAAGATTACATTGAGTTGATGAGTTCAAGGAAGACTGCATAGCAACCCAGAAATCAACTCTCCTGGGGGAAAAGAAATACAGAAAAAGCATGTTTACGATTGACTAAATTGTGACGCAATCCAACTCATTTCTCTTTCTTCTTTCAAAATGTATACTTCTATATTGATATATATGATGATATAATATAGATATAACTTGCATATAAATGTCACTTCATTTTTTTCTACAAATACATTTTTATATTGATTAGAATATGTCTCATAATTTGTTTCTGTATAGCTCCTTAAACTTTAACAATAAACACTGGAAAATAAATGTCAGTTAATTGGATGTAATTAAAATTACAATGGAAATAAATTAAGGACATAATATTTTCCAAAAATAACTTAGGACATACCTTGCATTTTCATATTTTAAAGATAAAATGTTGATATAAAACATTTCCAAGCATTTTAAAAAGGAGGGAGGGAGAAATAAGAAAATATTGTTTACTTAAATCTTTTAATGTAATGAGTTTAAATATTTAGATTTTCTTTTTTTTTTAGTTTGCCATTCCCCCAAAGTCTTTGCATTCATAGCTACTAAATAAAAATAAAATTTAAAATGTAATGAATAATAATTGAAGGTACTGAATCAATAATTAACAATAATTCAGAGTATAAAGTTATTGTGACTATATCTAAGAAACTTTAGCTACAAAGTTGTCTAGATAAAATTGTTCATAAATGCATTGCTCTCTTGGAAATATAATTCTACTTTAGTTGCAGCAAGAATAAGTATAAATCTTGGGGAAATTTTAAATTATATTACTAGTAACCTTTACAGCTGTGGGTAGAAATGATACAGAAATCAAGTCATGTAAAATGAGAACCTGACAGTTTTAGAATAACAAAACTTTATATTTAAAATTTTAATATTAATATTGTTATAAAAAATAAATTGGTGGCAAGTTAACTTATAGCACTATCAATGATAAAAATAAGCATGATTCACAAATAATTTTTGAATTCCTCAAAAGAGTTAAGTAAAAATTTGACATTAAAAAAAAATTTTTTTTGATTGAAAATTACCTCTGTTTGTGACTGGGAAAAAAAATCAGACTTAATGGTTAATTAAAAAAGAATAAAATAGACTCAAAATAGTTTTATAACAAAATTACAGATATTCACTGGTAATCAAATTTTACTTAGAGAAAACAGTAAAAAGCATGGTCATCCCTAAATGTAATTCCTTTTTTGACTAGTGTTATACAACTTACTATTAAATTGACAGTCACAGTTGCACAGTTGTTGCTAACTTCACTGCCAACATGTAAAGTATGTGAGTGCTGCCTTAATACACTCGTTTAATATGCTATAAATGTGAAGATGCATACAGATGCTTAAAGTATAAGGAATGATTAATAGCACTTGTCAATTCAGCTACACATGGTTATGCTAAAAATATGCTTTAAAAAGAATAACAGTAGTTAGGAGAATTAATATACTACTTTGAACCAAGATTATTACTGTTGTGTATCACTCATACATTCAAGTGCCTTTGACAGTCAACCTTTACCTCCTCAAATGCCTAAATTAAATTCCAAATTTGTTTTTAAAAAGTTCATGAAAGAAAATTACAGAAATCATAAAACCCAACTGCCATTCCTATCTTCATTCGCCTTTCTGAATCACTCTCCTGGGTAAAATAAAACACCATAAAAGGCCTTGATTTTAAAATATATCTTGAGTTGGGAGACATTTAAATGACTTCACATGGCCTTGGGGATTGACTTCTGTGTCTAGAAGGTAGATGAGATGCTTTGCAGTCTAGTGAGGACTTAACAAAACGGAGAGGATCATGTAACTGCTCAGTATTCCACATGTCCTTGTCCATCAAACTCACTTCTGCAAGCATCATCATGCTGCACAATGATTTTTTTTCAAAACGAGGATCTGCTTTTAATATCAGTGGTTGAGCCTGTATTTTAAAGACACCTCTCCGCAGCAAACTCAACAGTTTTTGACATTTAAACTCAGCATCCACATGACTGCAAAGACTCTCAAATGCTATTTTAACATGGAATATGAGACAAATCACAAAAGGCACATTAACTTTAGTATTTTCTTTAACAGTCCCCATGTCTTTGGGAAGAAAAGAAAGTGCATTAAAAACATTCAAATCTACTACAAAGTTAAAACTTATTACTTCCAGTTCAGAAAATTGGTGTTTTCTACAATTTCATGTTTGTTATTTTGTGCATTAGTTAAAAAAAAAAAAAAAGCCAATGAAAGACATAAGAAAAACCTTTAAAAGAAAAAATCCAGGCAGGCGAACCAGCAGCAATGCGCCCTAAGCTCCCAAGCCCCTTCCAGCTGCCCAGCAGTGGCTCCCAGGGCAGGACTTACGTGCGTGGCGCGCTCTGTGCTTGTGAGGTCTGCTGTGATCCCTTTCTGAGCGTGGATCTTCTCCCTGCTCTGCGCCTTCTGATGAGACTGCAAAGGATACCAGAGAAGGAGGTGCTTCTGACTGCCCTCCTTCCACTGGAGAATCCACACACCCCTTTGCTGCCTGAAGCCTGCACCCTTCCGTCTTCTGCCTGTCAGAGCAGTCGAAGATCACCTCCACGCGGGGCAGCCCCGTGTCTGCCGCTTCATTTCCCTGGATCACTCTCAGCCCCTGGCCACTGGAGATCTGGATTGTCTTGCTGGACCTCAGAGGAGGGTCCTCTTTCTCAATAGTGGGGGCAGAATTTATGTGGACAATCCCGTCATGCTGTAAATTAGGCTCTGGGTCAGGAGACTTAGATTTTTCTGCTCCCAGGAGAGCCACTACAGCGGCATTCGTGCCCTTGTGTCTCTCTTGTGACAGGGACAGTTGCAGCTCAACCACAGTGCCTGGCCGCCCCGCTTCTGCCTTCTCACTTAAGATAATCTCCTCTGGTGAGCGTCCACTTTCAGAGTCAGACGTGTGAGGGGCCAGGCCTGTTTCTTCTTTTATGCTCCCAGAAAAACCAGCACCACTCGCTTGCTCCTCAGCTAGGGGAGCTCCACTCTTGACAGGGACAATGTAGAACTCTCTGTACTGGCTCTTTGTGGCTGGTCGAATCTGTAGGGTGGTACTTTCCACGTACCCTTCATGGGTGACGTTCTCCTGGTTTTTGTTTTCAGTTTCAGAGATCGAAGTTCCACTTATTCCACTGGATGGTCTGCACACAGGAAAATTAGTCCAGACAGTTAAATCAGAGTGTATTACACCTGCCAAAGAACTTCCTGACACTTGTATGATGTCTAATACACAATACAGTAAAAATATTTCCTCCTAAATGTCAACTGCAACATATTTGAAAACAGAACTTGGCAACATGTTTATATTATTCTTTAAAGATCTTCCAAATAAACTTGTCTGTAAAGCAAAGAAAAAATGCTCACAAAAGTTTATAAAACCAAAATCCATCCTAAATTCACTTTTTTTTCCTTTTTTTTTTTTTAAAGCATAGGTTATAGCTATATGGATGCCCTTCACCTATAATTATTGGGGTGTTTTCAAACAATCATGTTTGTTATAATATGACAAAGCATTGTAATGTCTCATTGACTGAGTTAGGTCTGCACATTATAAAGTTTTATAAACATATTCAGCAGCTTCAGAGCAATATTAGTATACAGATAACTCAAGTAATCCTTTTAGAGGCTGTACTTTCTTGAAAGGAATGAAATAGAAGCTGTTTTTTAAGCTCCAATGAGCATGTGTTTTGTAATAAGTGGACCCCAGCCCAGTACTCTTGTGCAAAAAGAAATCCTTTCCATGCTGCAATGAATCATTGAGTCATGGAGTATTTATAATCTGAAATGTCTCTCCTTCTCTATTTGAACTTGTCACTTGGAGCATTTTCCTTATAGGATCTCTGAAGTCAAACTGTTCCTTAATTGCTCAGATAAGGAGCCCTCAGCTGTTCACACAGTCTTTTTATTTTGACCTTAACTGTTCCCAGCTGGTTTTGCAAATTTGTGTTTGCAAGAAGCAAAGTCAGTTAAGGGTTAAATGACTTCTTGCATGAAACTCTAATTTAAACTCTAACTGCTTTTAGAAGAGAAGCATCATTCACAGAACAGCTGTAGGAGATGCTTTCATTTCTTACATTCGTAAATTTTTTAAAGAAGCAGTGGCATCTATCTCAGTCCCATTCTTTTTCCCTCAAAAGTACCCTAACTAATCCAGGATCATTTGTTGAAGGGAGTGAGCCCATACTTCTATTATATTCGAAGGAATTCACCTTAGAATTTATGTAGTAGTAAAATTTAGGCCAATATTCAAAATAATTACTCTTGACTTTGCTTTTCATTGAATTTAGCAAAACAAAAATAAAAAAGCACAAACTAACAATCAAATGAAATGCAGTTTTCTCTGTGCAAATAATCTGTAGAGCTTCCTGGTAATAGCAAAAAAAAAAAAAATTATAATATAGTATTTTTAAAACATGATGAAAGCAAATTAAATATTTCTTATATAGGAAGTGATGAATACACTCTATGCAACTGAAATTTAAGCGTTTCAAAAGGGCAGAGTTAATTTAGGAAAGTAAATCACTTTGAATTATATTAGCAATAAATTATGAAGCTGAGAAGAGAGTAGTGTGAATTCATTCCAGCTTTACAGACTGTAATACAGGCAAATGGGTCAGATAAATATTAACACTTATTGGTAGCCAAAATAAAATGGATAGATATACATGGATAAAAATCATAAAAGAATTAGAGGTTAAATAAAGCTTTATACCTTAAAATGCTCATTTCCATTCAGTGCACATAGGTACTTAATTCCAAAATTTATGTGTCATGATTATATGTGTGTGTGTATGTGTATATATATAAAACATTTAAATAAAATTTACCATAATAGAGACAATGTTGATAGTCTGACCCAGCTATCTCTGGGTAATAGCCCAGGAAAAGTAAATCACTTGTCCTCTAGGGACAGATGACAGTTACATGAAAGAGAAATATTTAATTCCAGGAAACAATGTTCAGATATCCAGATTTGTAGGGATGGTAGTGATGATGGTGATAATTACTTTGGGGATGATTCTAATTTGAGATTTCATTTAAAATCTCTGCAATTACTTATTTATTTTGTAAAAGTAAAAATACTTAAGATAAAATAATAATAATCAAGATTCCAGTTATTAAAAGTAGCAGAGAACTAGTCCATTTACTTTTAAAAGTAAATCTGTACCTAAGACTCAGCTTTAAATCACCAAAGACTTTCCCAATGACAGTCATCAAAACAAGCACTAGTAGGGGGCATTCCACTCTACAAGTGTGTTCAGAAGAGACTGGCCTCATTAAATCAGCAAAGACACTAACGGGGAATAAATTAGAAAAGGTTTTTCTCCTATTTTGGATGTGATTAAACCTTTACAAAGATGGAACTTCAAATACCTCAGAGATTTAAATGTAATAATGGCCAACACGGTGACTATGCTTGGCAAGGTTTCTATTAGATCCCTTGAAAAAGCAAATGGCAGCTTTATAAATAAGTAGAATCTCAGTGGTTTACACACTGGACTTGAGGGTAAACGTTTAGATGGGAGATTGTGAGAGAATGGTGAGATTTCTTTATTGTCACAAAATTTTGGCCAAAGTACGTTCGTGTTTGTATAGAAATGGAATCATATTGAATGATTACCAGAGGGGTGACGCTGTATGTGGCTTCCTAGATGAGTCAGTGGTAAAGAAAGTGAAAGTGAAAGTGTTAGTCTCTGTGTGTCAACTCTTTGCGACCCTATGGACTGTAGCCCGCCAGGCTCCTCTGTCCTTGGGATTTCCCAGGTAAGAACCCTAGAGTAGGCTGACATTCCCTTCACCAGGGGATCTTTCTGACCCAGGGATAGAACCCAGATTTCCTGCATTGCAGGTGAATTATTTACCATCTGAGCCAGCAGGAAAGCCCCTCAGTGGTAAAGAATTCACCTGCAATGTGGGAGACATGAGTTTTATCCCTGGCGTGGTAGAGTGACAGACAGACAGGAGCTCTGACTGTCTACATTGAAGAGCAAAGCCATTGCCAAACTGTGGCCCAGCAGGTCCAGCAGGGACAGCATTTCCCTGCCCTCTCATTTCCCTTGCTCTTTCTCTCTTGTTGGAGCTTCCTGTTGACCAAAGCCAAGCTTCCTAAGGAAGTAGTCTAAAATACCTAAGATTTTCAACAAAGTTCTTGAAACAAACTTTTCAAGTTAATTCTCAATTAACCAGAAAATTCAGCTGATTAGAATCACCATTTTCCAAACACTATGGTTTTTCTGTTTATACTAACATACAGAGCACCCTCATTTCCCCATAGAGAACAGTTTATATGACAGTAGGAGCTGTAATTGTTGCCATGTAGTTTCAAGAGAAAATAAATATTCCAACAAATCTTTTTACCTTTTGACGAGCATTTGGAGAGAGTCTGTTATGCTCTCCATGAGCTTGATGACTTCTGGGTAGGTGAGGTCTGCACAAGGGTTGCCATTGATAGAAACCACTTCATCCCCCTCACAGAGCCCAGACCCGGAGGCTTTGCTCTGGCTTCTGATCTGAGTGGAGTAAAAAAGAACGCAATAATTAGAATTATATAACTTGTAAAAAAAAAAAAACAGGCTACTGTCTTGGAGAAATTTTTACTTGAGAGTAGTAAATAGATCTGCAAACTAAAATCAGCCCTGAGTTTTAATTCACCTGTTAACCTATAAGACAATCTGAAACACTTCTCACCCCTGTTACAATTTATTACATACCATACTGTCAAACATTCAATTCATAGCTTTCTAGGTAAATAGACAAAAAAGAAAGTAAATCTACAGTGAAGGAACGAGAATAATCAAATAAAGAATAGTGAAGAATGGCGAAGACAGATGTTTAACTTAGTTATACATTAAAAACAAATATTTCATACTGTGAAGCTTGATCTAATCAGAACATGCCTTCTCTCATTAAAATAAATTTTAAGAGCCTTCTCATTGACAGTGTGGGTGGAACACCAAGACGTATGGCAGGGCAATGAGTTTAAGGAGAGAGCTATACAGCTCAATAAACTGATGAAAGCCCTTTCAGTAAAATGGGGGATATTAGGCAGCAAGATGTTAAGAATTATGTCAAAGGGAAAAATCCTTCATTGAAATCAGTTATTCAAGACTTGATAATAAGCAAACTTTAGCATAAAAGGAAGAAAAAAAAGATTATTTTGCAAAAAATAAAAACAGCCCTACTTAAGGACTGCATCATATTCTAGCACAGATTCAGTGGAACAAGAACCGACTAAAAACCTAGAAGAGAACTTTCAGATGCTGGAAGAAGAGAAATTCAGAGAAGTAGAATAGCAGCAGAGAGTCCCACCAGTCCTTAGTGAGGAATAGTAACAGTTCTCCCTGAAGGTTAACATTCTGTGTAATTATGATTATGGTAAAATGTTGTGCTAGTCATTCTCCCTCAGCCCATCCTCTACCCTCTCTGGCTCTGCTTTCTGGCCTCTAGAGACTGCAGTGGCCAAGTTCCCTTGCATGCTAACTCCTGGTTGGCGCTGGTCAACAGGAAGCTCCAACAAGAGAGAAAGAGCAAGGGAAATGAGAGGGCAGGGAAATGCTGTCCCTGCTGGACCTGCTGGGCCACGGTTTGGCAATGGCTTTGCTCCTCGATGTAGACAGTCAGAGCTCCTGTCTGTCTGTCACTCTACCAACTCTTGTTGTGTTCCAATAACACACACCACCTCCTTGCCTCTTCAGACCTAAGGGTAATAATAGCTTCCTGCTCTTGACCTCTGGGTGCTTCATTTTCATTCGTTGGCTTCCACGAGCCTGTACTATATTATCTTTAATTACTCCTTTGAATATACCACCTATTTTCTGCTGGGACCCTAAATGATACTAATATGTTTAATTTCATTTTACAATGTGAATTTAATGGTTTTTTAATGAATCATGTATCATGATCACACAATCTCAAAGTTAGGAATACTTTAAGATCATCTTCTATCTATTTTCCACCAAAGGGATCCCTGTTTGACTATTATACTCAAGATTATGAGTCCAAAGAGCTCAGAACCAGGTGAGCAGCACTTCTTAGAGTGTTTTCATAGCCAGGCTCACTTCTGATTAATGTATTTCAGTTTATCTCTAACAGTTGCCCACTAATTCTTGCTAAGGTCTTAAATGATAATTAATTTGCTGACTGATATAGCTTTAAAGTTTATATTCCCATGTGCATTCACATTTTACATGATTCTCTTGGAGGAAGAAGCATATCTTTAAGTGCCAGAACAATGATGCTAATGAAATTTGAAGTGTTTCAGTTAGTTTTGTTCTGGGTGGGTCTATTCTTTTATTGTCATAAATTATGAGAAGGCCTTTCCCTTTTCTGAAAAAAATCAATCTCATTCCTTCTTTTTTGAAAGCACACAACAATTTATTGCAAAAATTAAATGAATTCAATATTTCCAAGGCTTTAAAGATGCAGCCAAAACAATGAGAAAAAGAATAGTTACCCAGTTTTGAAAAATATCTGTTTATTGACTGCCAGTTATATTTATTTTGTTGTCTTGTGTGAAATTATTATAATGGAGAATCATGAAAGACTTGTTAATAAGTCAAAGACAAAACAATACTCAACAATGAACATATAAGTTAGGGATATTTCATTCATTTAAATTAAATTTTTTAAAGATAATAAAATAGATTAAAAATAGATAACAAAAAAGATAAAACATGTTTTTGAAGCATAAAATCATTCATTCAGTGGAGTCAGATGTACTAGTATATGAACAGAAAGTTCATCCTTTTGAAGACCAAAGAGGTTTTATGTTGATAAAACAGATGTGTCATTATATCCCGTATCCCCTTCCCCGAGGTCAATCTTGAAGCTGATGTTCCATTTATCAGCAATAAGTTATAAGAGTTTTAGGCAGCTTCATGGGTTTGCAGAGTAAGATGAAAAATTGGTTCTTGGAAGATAAACAAATCCTTAACTTAACAGAGCTGTCTATCATCCAAACATGTGTTGCTTGATGGGAAAAGTGCAATTCATCATTGAGCTTGTCAAGTGGAGCTTTCAGTGGAATCCAAATAAGCAAAAGCACCATGGTAGGAGCCATTAGCATTCCTTCAGAGCGTACATTCTGAGGTCCACATTTGGAATCAACTGCTGTGATTGTGCTTAGTTGACCTTTTACAATTGTCTGAACGGCAGGAAATATTTTTCCCTCATGAGCCATGTTAAATATGGTGATATTTTCCTTGCCACAAGGGCTTTTCTAAAGGACTACTCTTTCTCTATTTTTGATGGGGCTAAACTAAACAAAGGTTATCTGCCAGAGTCATCTGTGCCCAGACACATCCCTTGCAATCACCAGCTTAACCAATATGATTCTGTTCATAGGTGTATTATGAAGAAGAAACATTTATTAGTGTATAAAAGATCTTCACCTTCTGTATACAATTATGCATTTTTCTAATTTGTATAATTGTGCATTATTATGAATCTGAGAAAAAATGTATCCCCTGAGAATATTCTTACTTGTTAAAATGAAATACTTTGTCAGTAAAAAGAGTAAGTTTGGACAGAAAAACCGTTGACATTTACAATGCTGAATCTCTATAAATGAACTTATCAACCAGTCCTCTCCTCAGGCCATTAGGCCTAGATTAATAAAATATGTGTCCTAGTGGAAGTGAACACCAGCTCTGATGAAAGAAGGTATAGGTTTCAAACGTGTGGCCCCAGTGCTTACTAGCCCTATGAACTTAGTCAGATGAGTTGCATTACCTTCTTAAGCTCTAGTTTGCCAAAATGTAAAATAAAACTAATAAATCTGATCTCTCTTGAGGGTTAATAAGGATTAGAAATAATATATGTTAAGTTCCATGATGTACATACACCTCACAGAGGTGCTTAAGAAGGGATTACTGAATAAGAATGCATTGACTTCCTATACACACACATACACACACACACAGAAAGAACATGCCAATAGAATTTGTCTATAAGATGTTTGAAAATATCTAGATTTATTTTGTTTTCATACATATACTTGGTGTTAGCTCATCATAATCTAAGATAAATAATTTTTCATCTGTCTTTTCCTCTGTAAGTACATATTTCATAACTGAATTGTGGATGAACACCAACCTATTTATTATCTCCCAGCAGAAGTAATAATATAAATATGTGAATATTAGTGGCTTTTTAAAATTGAGCACTTACTATACTAAGTCCTTTACTTCCTTAAATCATTTATCTCCAGAAAACTTTGATGAGAAGTATAAATGTACTTCTACTTGTATATGTTCAGATGGCCTGTCATTACCCTCATTTTTATGGAGAGGAAACCAGAGACTTAGAAAAGTGAGGTACTTTGCCTAAAATTATGCAGCTAGGACCAGAAATTGAACACGGGAATTCTGACTTCAGAGCTTGTGTTTCTAATCACAGGGATTCCCTGGTAGCTCACTTGGTAAAGAATCTGCCTGCAGTGCAGGAGACCTGGGTTTGATCCCTGGTCAGGAAGATCCCCTGGAGAAGGAAATGCAACCCACTCCAGTATCCTTGCCTGGAAAATCCTAGGGAAAGAAGAGCCTGGTGGGCTTTTGTCCATGGGGTCGCAAGAGCTGGACACAACTTAGCAACTAAACCACCACATAAGTTGCCTTCCTCATCAATAGTCTAACTTCTATACCATGAACCCTAGAATGAAGAGAGAGAGAAGTGTAAAAACAACTGACATACATGCATACAGTCAGGGAGGAAATGGAAAAGACTAGAGAAAGAGAAACACTTGCCTGGTCAGTCTATAAACCAGTGTTGAGAAAGACAGATTTTGTTTATTTTGTTTTCCTTTTTCCTCTTTTAAGAGCTTTATATATATTAATCTTTAAAGATTTTTCAATCTTTAATTTTTAAATAGTTGATATTATGACTATTTGTAAAATAATATGTTACAGATTCAAAATTGAGTAAAACTGTCTTTTACAAACTGTGATTTGTACAACATACTTATGTGAGCATGTGATATAATTCCCTTTCTTTGAAAACATTCCCTTAGAGACCTCATTCCACACCTAATACATTAATCAGATGAGTGAGCTTCTGTCCATAAATACTATTTTCCCCTTCAGTGTCTCTCAATTTAATCAGATACATAACTAAGAGAAATACTGGTAATGTAAATATTAAAAAAAAATACTATGTTCTATTGCCTACAACCTCTTGACCCACATCAGGTAAGATTTATTTTACTGACACCAAGCGGAAACGTAAAGTTAAGGCTTCTATGAGAAATATAACATTATTTCACTTTGTAAATAAAATCTGAGAAGAGTATCAGCTTTTACTTTTATGATAAATAATTCCCTGGTAAAATTTTAAGAAGCTCCTTTTCTATTAACTTACTATTGCTTGATTTCCACATCTTCTAGAGCTGACTAGAAAGCAAGTACAAGATTTGAGTTCTCATAGAACCTTGGACTTAAACTATTCTGTATATTGTATGTGACATATCAGTTGCATCAGATTCGTGTTAGCAAAACTCATTCTTTACTCATGGGCTGTATTTGCACATACAGTTCATTGACGAGTCCACTTGAAAGATGTCAGAGTAAGTGGGAGAACCAAGACAATCTCCTCCTTAAATTCCACTACTATATGTATTAAAATACATGAAAAGGAAAGAGAAAATTAGTGTAAATAAGCCTATCCCATGCAAGGCTATTCTTAATCCATAAAATAAAGTCTTGGGGCCTAAGGATAACCAAGACAGGATGAGAGACATGATCTCAGACAAGTAAAAACATTTTGAGGGAATTTGGAAAGTAGGCTATGATCTAGTAGCTCCTTCTGAAGCCCCAGCCCGTCTTCAATTTTCCACTTCAGGCTTTTGGCAAAACTTACCTCATACTTCTGAGACAAAATTTAATAAGCATTCCCTCACCCCAAGTGGCTCTTAAACTGAAGACTTAGGTAACCCCGTATTCAACAGCTGTCCAGAAAAATGGGCAGAATGGTCAGTGGAAGGTGCAGCAATGATGTATAGTTAAGTTTTTCAAAGTAAGCAAATAATCCTACTTTTAATGGGTTTCCTATCCAGATTCCAAAATCCAACCTCAGCCCCTACTGAAGGGTTTTCTAGTGCCAAAAGCGAGTACACAAGTTGTTGGGAAGTCATGTTTACGGTGGCACAATATTTTTGGAAATCAATAGGAATATAACAATTTCAGGATGACAAGGCAAAAGAAAACAATAAGGACCAGCACACCATGTAATAAAAATAATAATAACCCAAGAAAAATATTAATAGTAGGAAGTAAAAAATCTTGGAATTTAGTGCAGAAATGCAAACAGTGAAATGGAAAAAAAGGTTGAGCAAATATCTGCTGCTGCTGAGTCGCTTCAGTCGTGTCTGACTCCGTGTGACCCCATAGATGGCAGCCCACCAGGCTCCCCCATCCCTGGGATTCTCCAGGCAAGTATACTGGAGTGGGTTGCCATTTCCTTCTCCAATGCATGAAAGGGAAAAGTGAAAAGTGAAGTCGCTCAGTCATATCCGAATCTTAGCGACCCCATGGACTGCAGCCCACCAGGCTCCTCCGTCCATGAGATTTTCCAGTCAAGAGTACTGGAGTGGGTTGCCATTGCCTTCTCCAGAGGAAATATCTCTAGACTGGGATAAATAAATAAGAAATAGAACTAGTAACTGAGTAAATCAAAAGTCAGTAGAAAAGACTGGCAAACAGTTAAATGGATTGCTTGACTTTTGTCTCAAGCCCCTTGGAAAGTGTCTTGTGTGCAGCAGAGGCAAAGGAGATAAAATAATATTTCCCAGACTTTCCTTCAGCTTAGGTTCTAGGTGTGATTTAATTTCAACAAGAAGGTGTACCTGTAAGAAATTTGCACTTGAAACTGAATTAAGCAAAGAGAGGAATTAGACTGTAAGGCATCCATCTTGCTGCTGCAGATCTGGTAGAGAAGATTGATACTCTGGATACAGCAGTTCTACTGGCAGCGTCTTAATCCCAGATCACAGCTAAGGTATGTAACCCTAGACCCAGAGCTGGGCCAGCCCAAAAGCTTCGACTCCTTAATTTCCTGATTGTGGCAAATGTTGCCAATCCCTTGGATAGCCAGTTCTGCAGTGCTTGTCTGAAACCTTTTCTGGAGGCCCTGTCTTTCCAGAGCTTTCAACAATTCTATAAGCACTTACATTCCTTTTCTCCCTAAAATAACTAGAGAGGCATCTATTTCCTGCAAATGAACTGTGAGCTGATACAGAAAGACAGAATTCAGGGCAAACACAGAAGGTAAAAAAAAGACAAGAGGTAAAAGGGCAACTGTTTCTCAGATACAGAAAAGGAAAAAAAGATGGACACAAATGCTGGTATTTCAAGACAGACAGGAGAGTAAGTGCAGGAACTTACACTAGATAAATTGTTTGGGGTCACCATCTGCCAAGAATAAAGGAGGAAAAACAGGGGGATTAAAACTTGAGGACAAGGAAGGAAGTTTCAGAAAGGCCACTGTAGAGTATTTACTAGGAACTTAATATGAGTTTGTGAAGAACTTAGAAGGAATAAAGTGAGATGATTATCAGTATCTACTGTTGTCCAGACAAATGTTCTAAAAGAAGAATAGATAATTCCTAAAATTAAGCAAGGCTTTTCTCCATTAAAGCATTGATAAGTATGTGAAGAACTTAATAAGAAACTAAATTACACGAATTGTCTAGTGAAAAGAATTCTTCAACTATATACACAAGGCAGGTCATGGGTGCAAAATACAAGTAGACACTAGGAATCCACACTCAATAATCTGTTCTCAAACAGATGAAGATTAGGAACTTTTCTGTTCTGCCAAGTAAATATATGTCCAGCTACTTGGCAAAAAGTTTTCCTTTTGGATGACTGTCTTTATCCTTAGGGACCAAGTCACCATAAAAGTAAAAAGTATTCCTGGTAGCAACTTTGGAAAAATTCCTGAAGTAAATAACTCTCTTTGACAGGAATGAGGGCCTTAATCCATGGGGGCTGCATACTTAAGAATCTGCATACCAATGGGATTTCACAGGCAGAAATGATGCCACAGTGTAAGGGCTATGAGCTGTTATAAAGCAGCCACCATGCTAGAAAACCAACAAGTACAAATATGGAATGGTATTCTCTGCTCTTCTTTCCTTCCAAAGAATGTAAACATCCCAGCTCTTTCAGAAAAACCCTGATGGGCCAGAGCCTTATGTAGGACATGTCCCTGTCTACGCGTTTGTTGGATTAAATTCTGAAAGATTGCACAAAGGCTTTGAACTGTATGCACATTCTTTTTATAAATATTTACACAGAATTAAAAAAATTTTTTTTCAAGACCTCATTTAAAAAAAGCACATGTAAAACCTAAAAGATTAGATAAATAAGTAGTATAATTAGGAAGACTCAGAAAAGAATAAAGCTAGAACTCACTATTTGGGTTTCTCAGGTCTCTGTTTTATTTATTAACTGTATACCCAACTATTAACTAAATGTTTATTATGCTGTAATACTTCATCTATTGAGAATTTAGCTATCTAAAAAACCTGTAAGTATACTCAACAGTATTTTGAGGGGTTAAAATACAGTTAAAAATACAGTTACCTAAAACTTCTGTACCTCACTCTAAGTATCTGGGATCTTTTTTCAGTCTATTTGCTCAATTTTATACAATTCTAATAAGCTTTTTTGTTTGGTTTACAGAAAATTAGAAATGGAGAGGCAAGCATGAACTTTGTTAAAGATGTCACAGTTAATACAACACCAGAGCAAGAAAGTAAAAGCCAACATTTAAAAACACATGAAAATCTTAAAAAAAAACAAAAACTTCAGAATACATTTAATTAAAGTATAAAAAACTTCCACATGCTCAATGAGACAGTGCCTCTATGTATTAGAGTAAAATAATAGGAATTAATAATAATGATCACAAGTCATTTAAAATATTTAAATCATTGCGGTAGGTTGATTAATGTAGAAAAACATATGACATCTTTTAGAAAGAATATCATTCCAAACAAATAAAACAGAAGTTTTTCTATTTAAAGGTAGAACAAGGCCTAAAGCATTGCTATATTAATAAGAGAACTGGATTAGAATTCATAATCTGAGGTCCTAAATACTTTGCCTGTATTGCTGTTTTTACTGAAATTATTTAATTTCAGATGTGAATATGTCTCATGTACCCTGAAAAATGTATCTGTTTTTCCATAGCTCTAGATATCCTGATACAGGGGGCCCAGGAATGTTAATCAAGGACTATGCCTTTCATAGAAGGGCCAACTGGAATGATATCCTCCGAAGTTTTAGTTAACTGGAAGTTCATGTAATCAATCATTAGTATATAAAAGTGTGTGACCTAAGGCAGCAGTTCTCAACCATTTTAGCCTAAAGACTTATTTACACTCTCAAAAATAATTGAGGACCTAAAAAAATATTTTGTCCTTGTGAGTTCTATCTATTGGTATTTACCATGTTAGAAATAAAAGATCTATAATTGGATTATTAATTTTAAAATTCAGTAATTTTAGAGGGCCAAAAAGTTCATTTTTATGGGAAACCCAAACAAACTTTTTGTCAACCCAATAGTATGTTAACACAAATGTTTTATGAAAAATAACCATGTTTTCTGACACTAAGATAATTTGATGAACACAGTGATATGGTTTTTGCATTTCTGTTAAATTGCTTTAATGTCTGAGCTTGACACAAGACAGCTGGATTCTCTTATGTGCTTTTGCATTCATGCTGTTGTGTTACACTGTGTTAACTGAAGTGTATGAAGATCTAGCTTCACACAGATACATAGTTAGAAAGGAGCAGGAACTGAACAGATAACTTTGGATACTCCCAAGTATCCATGGATACTCCATGACACTACATCAAACTCAGTAAGTGACAGTTTCTCAAGCTGCAATGTAGAATCTGAAATCATAGCCATGAACTTTTCATGCTTCCTTATATTAAAATCCCCCAGTCTCTTTTGCACTTTGGATAGATCTTCGACCTATGCGTGATTCTGTCACATTATACACTAGTCATTTAGAAAATATTGGTTCAGTGAATTGTGCAGATCTTCTAAATGTTGATACATTTAATCCTGTGCACGTGTGTGTTAGTTGCTAGTCATGTCCACCTCTCTGCAACCCCGTGTAGTGTACGATATACAAAATCACGCTCCTTAATATCACCAACGACCTCATCAGAGAAATGTTAAGTACTGTTGTAGTTGTTTAGTCACTAAATCATGTCCCACTCTTTTTGGTATCTTTAAGTTTTGGGAAGTTGTCAGATTCATGGTGGCAGGTGCAACTTTCTGATTTTCCCTTGAAAATACACAAATACTGTCAGTTGTTTTTCTTGAAGTGACAAGCTCACTTTGCTCATTTTCTAGAAGAAGTCTGCTGAATACCCAAGTCTAAATAATTGTAGTTTGTCAGTCAGTCTTTAAAGTAAAAGTGATGTTCTACGAAAAAAAAAATCACTGATTGAGCTTGCAGTTCAAAAAATTGTGCAAGTGCTTCCTCAAAACATTCAAAATGCCATACATGTGTTTTCATTTTGTCACACAAAATATTAAAAGATATGTGCTATAAATTTAATAAAATGCAAACGTTTCACTGCTTTGTCAAGGACATTCTTATGTGAAACCGCTATCTTGTTTCTTAAGTGAAATGATGACAGTGATGAATACAAGGACTCCTAGCACTGCCTCAAATGCTAAGGTATCATCCACTTTTGCTTTTACACCATCAGTGCAAATGTCAACACAGTAAAAAACAAAAAAATGTCTTTAGTACCATTATGAAAATCATTTTGACCTCACAGATCCACTGAAAGCATCTAAGAGACCCTAGAAGTCTGCAGACCACACTTTGAGAACTACTTATCAAACGGGAGAAATATCAACAACCTCAATATGCAAATGACACCACTCTAATGACAGAAAGTGAAGAGAAACAAAAGAGCCTTTTGATGAGGATGAAAGAGGGGAGTGAAAAAGCTGGCTTAAAACTCAACATTCAAAAATTTAAGATCATGGCATCCAGTCTCATCACTTCATGGCAAACAGAAGACGAAAAATTGGATGCAGTGGCAGATTTTATTTTCTTGGGCTCCAAAATCACTGCAGATGGTGAAATTAAAAGATGGTGAATTTAATTTCAGCCATGAAATTAAAAGACACTTTCTCCTTGGAAAGAAAGCTATGACAAACCTAGCCTGCATATTAAAAAGCAAACACATCCCTTTGCCAACTAAAGTCCATATAGTCAAAGCTATGGTTTTTCCAGTAGTCATTTTCGGGTATGACAGTTGGACCATTAAGAAGGCTGAGCACCAAAGAACTGATGCTTTTGAACTGGTGCTGGAGAAGACCCTTGAGAATCCCTTGGACTGCAAGGAGATCAAACCAGTCAATCCTAAAGGAAATCAACCCTGAATATTCATTGGAAGCACTGTTGCTGAAACTCCAATACTTTGGCCACCTGATTCAAAGAGCTGACTCATTGGAAAAGACCCTGATGCTGGGAAAGATTGACGGCAAAAGGAGAAAGGGGTGGCAGAGGATGAGATGGTTATATAGCATGAGCGAGTCAATGGACATGAATCTGAGCACACTTCAGGAGACAGTGAAGGACAGGGGAGCCTGGCGTGCTACAGCTCATGGAGTCGCAAAGAGTCAGACACGACTTGTCGACTGAGCAACAACAATCACAACATCTAAAGGGACCGGGATACATGATATGCATCCTTAGCCTCTTGGGTGTCTGAGTTTGAGAAAAGGAAATTCCATCAAACACAATGCAGGGACAAACTAGAGTAAGGTCCAGCCTAGGGAAGAAAGGCTAACAGAAGCCAGGAAGGGATACATTTTAAAAGAATGTGCTAAGAGCTCATGCTACAGCCATGAATTCAAATAGAAGATCACTCTGGTGATCTGGAGAAATGCAGAAACAAGCAGTTTCAACCCAGATTGTCTGAGAGAGGAGAACTGGGCTGGAGTGTCAAGGGTTTTGGAAAATAACTTCCAAACTACTGGCTAGTCAAAATTCATTGAGAGCTGTAACTGCAGTTCAAAGATCTTTGATTCTTTTATAGCCCAATGTATGTCTTACACATATCAGTTCAGTTCAGTTGCTCAGTCGCGTCCGACTCTTTGCAACCCCATGAATCGCAGCACGCCAGGCCTCCCTGTCCATCACCAACTCCTGGAGTTCACTCAGACTCACGTCCATTGAGTCAGTGATGCCATCCAGCCATCTCATCCTCTGTCGTCCCCTTCTCCTCCTGCTCCCAATCCCTCCCAGCATCAGAGTCTTTTCCAATGAATCACCTCTTCGCATGAGGTCGCCAAAGTACTGGAGTTTCAGCTTTAGCATCATTCCTTCCAAAGAAATCCCAGGGCTGGTCTCCTTCACATATAGGCATGCAATAAATATGTGCTAAATATTTATCAATATGGCTTCCCTGGTGGCTCAGCGGTAAAGAATCTGCCTGCTAATGCAGGAGACATGGGTTCGATCCCTGGGTCAGCAAGATCCCCTGGAGAAGGAAATGGCAACCTATTCCAGTATTCTTGCCTGGGAAATCCCATGACCCGAGGAGCCTGGCAGGCTACAGTCCATGGGGTTAAAAACAGTCGGACACGACCTAGCGACTGAACAACAACAACAAAATGAGTAAATTTAATTTTATCCAAAAGTCTATTTCAACTTCCTTCAGCAATGGGCCAATAGTTGCTCCCAAGCCTACTAATTTCTATGTATTTTTTCTTTGTCATCTCTTTTAGGTTTGAAATTACTCCAAAAGTATCATGTGGATGAATGGGAAATTCCCAGTGTATCTGTGGGGGGAAAAAATGGTTCTATTGGATACTGGACATCAGAGATAACTGAGTTTTCCCCAGCAAAGGGGATGGCCACACCAGCAACTCTGCAGCTGCTCCTGCCACTCACTCCATTTCACCATCATTCCCTTGGCCCCACAAGAGGTAAGGTCACAAGGCAACCAGTAAAACATACAACTGCACCAAATGCGGGTCTGATTGCAATTTATGGAGATAAGCACTTGAGCAGAAGCAGCGTGAGGCACTGGAGCTGAGACACTACCACAGGTGCTGCTGCAGTTTCCTACGCTCTCCGTCTGCCTTGGCAGCTCCACATGAGCTTACCTGGGCTGTGGGAGGGATTTCCAAATCCTGTACTTCAAGAAGACAAATCAGGTCATGCCAGGGGCCCTCTGTGTGCACATAAGACACACACCGATCTTCCATTGATGCATTTTAAAACTAGTCATGCTCCTTGCTTGGATTGACTAATACTTCTATTTATTTCTGATTGACGAGAGACTACAAGATTGTCATCAACTGGCCAAAAATTTCTTGGTCAGTCAGAGCCAGCCAGAGGGAGCCTTGCAGAAGTAGGCAAGAGCCCTCAGCTACGCCCTCTTCACTTAGCTGGAGGTCATTGTAGAATTTACAAAGGAAATGGAGTTAGTTGGAACTTGAGGCTTTGCTTCCATTACCTCATTTAATTAATTGGTTTAGTAATTGTCCTACATAGTCAGTGCTTGTCTCTCATGGACGGAGTTCTGAGGTCTGAAGTGCCCTCAAAAGCTTTATATTCTAAGATAAACAAAAAAGTAGGTAATTATAACCAAGTATGACAACTCCTATGATTAAAGTTAATGCAATATGCAGTGGGGACACGCAGCAGGGATATACAGCCAAAGATTATTGGAGGGGGTAAGGTTTTCTAAAGGACACAAATGTGAGCCTCATGAGGAAAGGCCAAGGCGAGTCAGAAACACAAAGATCTAAGAACCTGACATGCAGTGAATGCTTAGTCAGTGCTTGCTGGATGAATTATCTTCCAGCTGTCTGGAAAAACACAATGCTGTCTCCCATTAACACTACAGTATCTTGTAGAATGGGCTTCCCCCATGGCTTAGTGGTAAAGAATCCGCCTGCCAATGCAGGAGAGTTGGGTTCGATCCAGGGTCAAGAAGATACCCTAAAGAACGAAATGGGAACTCACTCTAGTATTCTTGCCTAAGAAATCCCATGGACAGAGGAGCCTGGTGGGCTACAATCCACCAGTTCAGTTCAGTTCAGTTGCTCAGTCAAGTCCGATTCTTTGTTACCCCTGGACCGCAGCATGGCAGGCTACCCTGTCCATCACCAACTCCCAGAGTTTACTCAAACTCATGTCTATTGAGTCAGTGAGGCCATCCAACCATCTCATCCTCTGTCGTCCCCTTCTCCTCCTGCCTTCAATCTTTCCAAGCATCAGGGCCTTTTCATATGAGTCAGCTCTTCAGATCAGTTGGCCAAAGTATTGGAGTTTCAGCTTCAGCATCAGTACTTCCAGTGAATATTCAGGACTGATTACCTTTAGGATGGACTGGTTGGATCTCCTTGCAGTTCAAGGGACTCTTAAGAGTCTTGACCAACACCACACTTCTAAAGCATCCATTCTTCATTGCTCAGCTTTCTATGTAGACCAACTCTCACATCCATACATGATTACAGGAAAAAAACCATAGCTTTCACTAGATGGACCTTTGTTGGCAAAGTAATGTCTCTGCTTTTTAAAAGCTGTCTAGGTTGGTCATAACTTTTCTTCCAAGGAGCAAGCGTCTTTTAATTTCATGGCTGTCACCATCTGGAGTGATTTTGGAGTCCAGAAAAATAAAGTCAGCCACTCTTTCCACTGTTTGCCCATCTATTTGCCACGAAATGACGGGACCAGATCGATGATCTTAGTTTTCTGAATGTTGAGCTTTAAGCCAACTATTTCACTCTCCTCTTTCACTTTCTTCAAGAGGCTCTTTACTTCTTCACTTTCTCCCATAAGGGTGGGGTCATCCGCATATTTGAGGTTGTTGATATTTCTCCCAGCAATCTTGATTCCAGCTTGTGCTTCTTCCACTCCAGCAGTATTCATGATGTACTCTGCATATAAGTTAGATAAGCAGGGTGACAATATACAGCCTTGATGTACTCCTTTCCTGATTTGGAACCAATCTGTTGTTCCATGTCCAGTTCTAACTGTTGCTTCCTGACTTGCATACAGATTTCTCAAGAGGCAGGTCAGGTGATCTGGTATTTCCATCCCTTGAAGAATTTTCCAGTTTGTTGTGATCCACATAGTCAAAGGCTTTGGCATAGTCAATAAAGCAGAAATAGATGTGTTTCTGGAACTCTCTTGCTTTTTTGATAATCCAGCAGATGTTGGCAATTTGATCTCTGGTTCCTCTGCCTTTTCCAAATCCACCTTGAACACCTGGAAGTTCATGGTTCACATACTGTTGTCATCTGGCTTGGAGGATTTTGAGCATTATTTTGCTAGTGTGTGAGATGAGTGCAATTATGCAAGAGTTTGAACATTCCTTGGCATTGCCTTTCTTTGGGATTGGAATGAAAACTGACCTTTTCCAGTCCTGTGGCCACTGCTGAGTTTTCCAAATGTGCTGGCATATTGAGTGCAGCACTTTCACAGCATCATCTTTTAGGATTTGAAATAGCTCAACTGGAATTGCACACTGGAATTCCACTGGAATTCACCTTCACTAGCTTTGTTTGTAGTGATGCTTCCTAAGGCCCACTTGACTTCACATTCCAGGATGTCTGGTTCTAAGTGAGTGATCACACCATTGTGATTATCTGGGTCATGAAGATCTTTTTTTGTATAGTTCTTCTGTGTATTCTTGCCACCTCTTCTTAATATCTTCAGCTTCTGTTAGGTTCACACCATTTCTGTCCTTTATTGAGCCCATTTCTGCATGAAATGTTCCCTTGGTATCTCTAATTTTCTTGAAGAGATCTCTAGTCTTTCCCATTCTATTGTTTTCCTCTAATTCTTTGCACTGATCACTGAGGGAGGCTTTCTTATCTCTCCTTGCTATTCTTTGGAACTCTGCATTCAAATGGGTATGAGTGAGTAAGTGAAAGTCGCTCAGTCGTGTCTGACTCTTTGCGACCCCATGGACTATACAGTTCATGGAATTCTCCAGGCCAGAATACTGGAGTGGGTAGCCTTTCCCTTCTCCAGGGGATCTTCCCAACCCAGGGATCGAACCCAGGTCTCCCGCACTGCAGGCAGAGTCTTTACCAGCTGAGCCACAGGGGAAGCCCTCTTTCCTTTTCTCCTTTGCCTTTTGCTTCTAGTCTTTTCACAGCTATTTGTAAGGCCTCCTCAGACAGCCATTTTGCTTTTTTGCATTTCTTTTTCTTGCTGATGGTCTTGATCCCTGCCTCCAGTACTATGTCTGAACCTCTGTCCATACTTTCCAGGCACTCTATCAGATCTAACTCCTTGAATCTATATCTCACTTCCACTGTATAATCGTTAGGGATATGATATAGGTCATACCTGAATGGTCTAGTGGTTTTCCCTACTTTCTTCAATTTAAATCTGAATTTGGTAATAAGGAGTTCATGATCTGAGCCACAGTCAGCTCCTGGTCTTGTTTTTGCTGACTGTATAGAGCTTCTCTGTCTTTGGCTGCAAAGAATATAATCAGTCTGATTTAGGTGTTGACCATCTGGTGATGTCATGTGTAGAGTCTTCTCTTGCGTTGTTGGAAGAGGGTGTTTGCTATGACCAGTGCATTGTCTTGTCATAACTCTATTAGCCTTTGCCCTGCTTCATTCTGTACTCCAAGGCCAAATTTGCCTACTACTCTAGGTATTTCTTGACTTCCTACTTTGGCATTCCAGTCCCCTGTAATGAAAAAGACATCTTGTTTGGGTGTTAGTTCTAGAAGGTCTTGTAGGTCTTCATAGAGCCATTCAACTTAAGCTTCTTCAGCATTACTGGTAGGGGCATAGACCTGCATTACTGTGATGTTGAATGGTTTGCCTTGGAAACGAACAGAGATCATTCTATCGTGTTTGAGATTGTATCCAAGTACTGCATTTCGGATTCTTTTGTTGACTATGATGGCTACTCCATTTCTTCTAAGGGATTCTTGCCTGCAGTAGTAGATATAATGGTCATCTGAGTTAAATTCACCCATTCCAGTCCATTTTAGTTCACTGATTCCTAAAATGTCAATGTTCACGCTTGCCATCTCCTGTTTGAACTCTTCCAATTTGCCCTGATTTGTGGGCCTAACATTCCAGGTTCCTATACAATACTACTCTTTACTGCATTGGACTTCACTTCCATCACCAGTCACATCCACAACTGGGTGTTGTTGCCTTGGCTCCCGCTCTTCATTCTTTCTGGAGTTATTTCTCCGCTGATCTCCAGTAGCATGTTGGGTACCTACCAGCCGGGGGAGTTCATATTTCATGGGTTTACAAAATAGTCAGACCTGACTTAGGGACTAAACAATATTCATTTATTAACATAAGGGCTTCTCGGGTGGTGCTAGTGGTAAAAAATCTGCCTGCCAATGCAGGAGACACTATAGATACAGGTTCCATCCCTGGGTCAGGAAGATCTTCTGGAGGAGGAAATGGCAACCCACTCCAGTATTCTTGTCTGGAAAACTCCATGGACAGAGGAGCCTGGAGGGCTACAGTCTGTGTGGTCACAGAGTTGGACATGACATAGCTACTAAATAGCAACAGCAGCATCTTGTAGAATACTTCAAAACAAAAAATGGCTAGAAAAATCCCATCTTTGCTATTCTTAGTGAGATTCACAGACAGGCAACATTGGACCCACCTGGGGACTTGTTAGAACCACAGAATTCCATCCCTCAACCCAGAGGAACCAACATCTGCATTTTAAGTTCCCCAGTGATTGATATACATACACATTAGGATTCAAGACTGTCCTGTACTAAAGGCTCGTCAACCAGTGATGGCCCTCTAGGACAGGGGTTTATAACTTTCAGGAACATCAGACTCTGGAGAGGAATTCTGAAATGCAAAAATCCGGTTTTTATTCCCCTCTCTTCCACAAAAACCAAATCTTATCGCCTGGGACCTATGTATGTGCATTTTTAGCAAACTTCCCAGGGGACCTTGAAGGCTGTTCTTTGATACCTGGTATTATTTTCTGTACAATACTATAAGGAAATATATTGGGGGCCAATCAGTTCTGTGTATGTGTGTGTGTGAGAGAGAGTGAATGACTTAAAGACAGATCTTTATTGAGTGACTTCTTCCAAGAGACTGTGGTAACGCTTTTGAGCTTCAAAATAACCATACTTTTCAAGGAGACTAAGAAATGAGTTTATGATCTTTATTTTCAGGTTTTTTTGGCATGTCCTTTTAACTATAAATCAAATCCCTTACGATTATCAGTGGAAGTGAGAAATAGATTTAGAGGACTAGACCTGATAGACAGAGTGCCTGATGAACTACGGACGAAGGTTCATGACATTGCACAGGAGACAGGGATCAAGGCCATTCCCAAGAAAAGGAAATGCAAAAAAGCAAAATGGCTGTCTGAGGAGGCCTTACAAATAGCTGTAAAAAGAAGAGAAGTGAAAAGCAAAGGAGAAAAGGAAAGATATATGCATCTGAATGCAGAGTTCCAAAGAATAGCAAGGAGAGATAAGAAAGCCTTCCTCAGTGATCAATGCAAAGAATTAGAGGAAAACAATAGAACAGGAAAGACTAGAGATCTCTTCAAGAAAATTAGAGATACCAAGGGAACATGTCATGCAAAGATGGGCTCGATAAAGGACAGAAATGGTATGGAACTAACAGAAGCTGAAGATATTAAGAAGAGGTGGCAAGAATACACAGAAGAACTGTACAAAAAAGATCTTCATGACCCAGACAATCTCAATGGTGTTATCACTTAGAGCCAGACATTCTGGAATGTCTGGTCACTACGAACAAAGCTAGTAGAGGTGATGGAATCCAGTTGAGCTATTTCAAATCCTAAAAGATGATGCTGTGAAAGTGCTGCACTCAATATGCCAGCACATTTGGAAAACTCAGCAGTGGCCACGGGACTGGAAAAGGTCAGTTTTCATTCCAATCCCAAAGAAAGGCAATGTCAAGGAATGTTCAAACTCTTGCATAATTGCACTCATCTCACACACTAGCAAAATAATGCTCAAAATCCTCCAAGCCAGATGACAACAGTATGTGAACCATGAACTTCCAGGTGTTCAAGGTGGATTTAGAAACGGCAGAGGAACCAGAGATCAAATTGCCAACATCTGCTGGATCATAGATAAAGCAAGAGAGTTCCAGGAACACATCTATTTCTGCTTTATTGACTATGCCAAAGCCTTTTGTGTGGATCACAACAAACTGGAAAATTCTTCAAGACATGGGAATACCAGACCACCTGATCTGCCTCCTGAGAAATCGGTATGCAGGTCAGGAAACAACTGTTAGAACTGGTCATGGAATAACAGACTGGTTCCAAATAGGAAAAGGAGTACATCAAGGCTGTATATTGTCACCCTGCTTATTTAACTTATATGCAGTGTATGTCATGAGAAATACTGGGCTGGATGAAGCACAAGCTGGAATCAGGATTGCTGGAAGAGATATCAATAACCTCAGATATGCAGATGACACCATCCTTATGGCAGAAAGTGAAGAAGAATGAAAGAGCCTCTTGATGAAAGTGAAAGAGGAGAGTGAAAAAGTTGGCTTAAAGCTCAACATTCAGAAAACGAAGATCATGGCATCTGGCCCATCACTTCATGGGAAATAGATGGGGAAACAGTGGAAACAGTGTCAGACTATTTTTCTGGGCTCCAAAATCACTGCAGATGTTGACTGCAGCCATGAAATTAAAAGACGCTTACTCCTTGGAAGAAAAGTTATGACCAACCTAGATAGCATATTCAAAAGCAGAGACATTACTTTGCCGACTTAGGTCCGTCTAGTCGAGGCTATGGTTTTTCCTGTGGTCATGTATGGATGTGAGAGTTGGACTGTGAAGAAGGCTGAGTGCCGAAGAATTGATGCGTTTGAACTGTGGTGTTGGAGAAGACTCTTGAGGGTCCCTTGGACTGCAAGGAGATCCAACCAATCCATTCTGAAGGAGATCAACCCTGGGATTTCTTTGGAAGGAATGATGCTAAAGCTGAAACTCCAGTACTTTGGCCACCTCATGCAAAGAGTTGACTCATTGGAAAAGACTGTGATGCTGGGAGGGATTGGGGGCAGGAGGAGAAAGAGACGACCAAGGATGAGATGGCTGGATGGCATCACTGACTCAATGGACATGAGTCTGAGTGAACTCCGGGAGTTGGTGATGGACAGGGAGGCCTGGCGTGCTGTGATTTATGGGGTCGCAAAGAGTTGGACATGACTGAGTGACTGAACTAACTGACTGACTCCTTGGAAGGAAAGTTATGACCAACCTAGGTAGCATATTAAAAAGCAGAGACATTACTTTGCCAACAAAGGTTCATCTAGTCAAGGCTATGGTTTCTCCAGTGGTCATGTATGGATGGGAGAGTTGGACTGTGAAGAAAGCTGAGCGCCAAAGAATTGATGCTTTCAAACTCTGGTGTTGGAGAAGACTTTTGCCAGTCCCTTGGACTGCAAGGAGATCCAATCAGTCCATCATAAAGGAGATCAGTCCTGAGTGTTCATTGAAAGGACTGATGTTGAAGCTGAAAGGCCAATACTTTTGCCACCTGATGCGAAGAGCTGAATCATTTGAAAAGACCCTGATGCTGGGAAAGATTGAAGACAGGAGGAGAAGGGGACGATGGAGGATGAGATGATTGGATGGCATCACCGACTCAGTGGACATGGGTTTGGGTAGACTCTGGGAGTTAGTGATGGACAGGGATGCCTGGCGTGCTGCAGTTCATGGGGTCGCAAAGAGTCAGACATGACTGACTGACTAAACTGAAATGAACTTTAACTATATAAATTCTATGGTTCTGAAAACTGAGATGATCCAAAATCAAGACTTTCTGGATTAGAAGTGGTAAACATAATATAAACTAGAGTGCAGCTAAAGGTTACTTATGGGGAGAATTATAATCCAGAAATTATCCCTTCAGCAGATCATGCAGGCACTATTCTGTGTAGCCTGCAGCCACATGAAAATTCCAAGTACCATTTGACAATACTTGTACTAAATGCATAATGCAAATATAACAGCACATCAAATTTTTATTACTTCAGGTATAATTTGTATTGTCTATCTGCTCATAAAATTTAACATGCTGAAGACAGGAATTTCCATTTGTTCTTGATTTTCATTTGAAACTAAATATGATGACATTTCCATTTCCTCTCTATTATTACATAAACCTGAAGCAAAGAAATGGAATTACCAAGCCTTGTTTTATAGGAAAAATTATCTCCACATTAATTAAATTAGTTGAGCATAATATGGCATATTCTAATATTTGAAGGAAGTTGAATAGTCAAATGACAAATAAATGCATTAAAGTATTTTAATCAATTAAGGTTCAGTATAAAATCATTTGGTGTAATTGAGCACACTACACAACATCCTGTATAAATTATGCTTTTAAAGGAAAAAAATAAACCATGTTAACTTATTCAAATCAGCGCTTGACTAATTTTACAAATTGTTTGTAAAAGAAAATTTAAGTGATACTGAGTCTCCTCCTCTTCTCATGAAACAATCTGAATTTGAATGAAAATATCAAATCAACACCTTTTTTTTGAAATGAAATGGTTTGGCACCCATCTTTTATAGTAACACATCTCTCTTACTGTTTGATCACATTTATATTTGCTAAAACTTGCTTTCATTCAGAGTTTGCTTTAGAGAGTAATAAAAAGCCTCAGTTTTGAAGGCATTCAACCATTCACCAAGTACTGAGTTGTCTCCAGGAGCAGGTACTGTTCTGGGCTTGCCTTCACCAGGCTGGCTCCAGAGAACGGGAAGAACTTAGCAGTTGAACCCCTATATTAAAAGGCTGGTTATATGACATGCCTTGATAACTACAGAGAATCATCAGAGTGAGAGGGGCACTGAACCCATGAGGATTGTTTTAATCCAGCAACAAATTATGTATTAAGCACATAGTATGTGCAAAGTACTATACTCTGAAACATATGAAGATGTTTATGGTAGAGTTCCTGAACAAAGCTCTCTGAAGTGGAAAGCTGTTACATTATCTGCTGCAAAATTTAGTCTCCCATTTCTGTCTTTCATTTATTTGTCTGTCCTTCCTTCCCCCAACCCTTTTATCCATCCGCTCCTCCCCTCCTCCTGCCTCCTCCAACGGTCTCTCATAATGATGTTTCTCGCAAATTCTCCATAGACAACAATTACAGTTGATGGATCCAATCTACTTGTTATTCACAATGATGTGAAAAGAGATTTCTTGTGCTTGAGTGTACATTTAAGATCCACTTTCACAGATTCCTTTCAGTTCAGTTGAGTTCAGTCATTCAGTTGGGTCCAACTCTTTGCAACCCCATAACTGCAGCACACCAGCCTTCCCTGTCCACCACCAACTCCCAGAGCTTGCTCAAACTCGTGTCCATTGAATCAGTGATGCCATCCAACCATTTCATCCTGTGTTATCCCCTTTTCCTCCTGCCTTCAATCTTTCCCAGCATCAGGGTCTTTTCCAATGAGTCAGTTCTTTGCATCAGGTGGCAAAAGTATTGGAGTTTCAGCTTAGCATCAGTACTTCCAAAGAATATTCAGGACTGATTTCTTTGAGGATTGACTGGCTGGATCTCCTTGCAGTTCAAGGGACTCTCAAGAATCTTCTCCAACACCACAGTTTAAAAGCATCAATTCTTCAGCACTCAGCTTTCTTTATAGCCCAACTCTCACATCCATACATGACCACTGGAAAAACCATAGCTTTGACTAGATGGACCTTTGTTGGCAAAGTAATGTCTCTGCTTCTTAATATGCTGTCTATGTTATTCATAGCTTTTCTTCCAAGGAGCAAGCATACTTGAATTTCATGGCTGCAGTCACCATCTGCAGTGATTTTGGAGTCCAAGAAAATAAAGTCTGCCGCTGTTTCCACTGTTTCGCCATCTATTTGCCATGAAGTGATGGGACCAGATGCCATGATCTTCGTTTTTTGAATGTTGACTTTTAAGCCAACTTTTTCACTCTCCTCTTTTACTTTCATCAAGAGGTTCTTTAGTTCCTCTTCATTTTCTGCCATAAGGGTGGTGTCATCTGTGTATCTGAGGTTATTGCTATTTTTCAGGGCAATCTTGATTCCAGCTTGTGCTTCATCCAGCCCAGCATTTCTCTTGATGTACTCTGCATATAAGTTAAATAAGCAGGGTGACAATATACAGCCCTGATGCACTCCTTTCCCAATTTGGAACCAGTCAGTTGTTCCATGTCTGGTTCTAACTGTTGCTTCTTGACCTGTATACCGATTTCTCAGGAGGCAGGTCAGGCAGTCTGGTATTCCCATATCTTTCAGAATCTTCCACAGTTTGTTATGATCCACACAGTCAAAGGCTTTGGCACAGTCAATAAAACAGAAGTAGATGTTTTTCTGGAATTCTCTTGCTTTTTCTATGATCCAGCAGATGTTGGCAATTTGATCTCAAAAGGTTCCTCTCCATTTTCTAAATCCAGCTTGAACATCTGAAATTTCATGGTTCACGTACTGTTGAAGTCTTACTTGGAGAATTTTGAGCATTTTGAGCATTACTTTGCTAGCGAGTGAGATGAATGCAATTGTGTGGTAGTTTCAACATTCCTTGCCATTTCCTTGCTTTGGGATTGAATGGAAACTGACCTTTTCCAGTCCTGTGGCCACTGCTGAGTTTTCCAAATGTGCTGGCATATTGAGTGCAGTACTTTCACAGCATCATCTTTTAGGATTTGAAATAGCTTAACTGGAATTCCATCACCTCCACTAGCTTTGTTTGTAGTCATGCTTCCTAGGGCCCACTTGACTTCCCATTACAGGATATCTGGCTGTAAGTGAGTGATCACACCATTGTTATTATCTGGGTCATGAAGATCTTTTCTGTATAGCTCTTCTGTGTATTCTTGCCACCTCTTCTTAACATCTTCTGCTTCTGTTAGGTCCATACCATTCCTGTCCTTTATTGAGCCCATCTTTGCATGAAATGTTCCCTTGGTATCTCTGATTTTCTTGAAAAAATCTCTAGTCTTTCCCATTGTAGTGTTTTCCACTATTTCTTGCATTGATCACTGAGGAAGGCTTTCTTATCTCTCCTTGCTATTCTTTGGAACTCTGCATTCAGATGGATTTATCTTTCCTTTTCCCCTTTACCTTTTTGCTTTTCTTTTTTTCTCACCTACTTGAAAGGCCTCCTCAGACAACCATTTTGCCTTTTTGCATTTCCTTTTCTTGGGGATGGTCTTGATCACTGTATCCTGTACAAGGTCACAAACCTCTGTCCATAGTTCTTCAGGCACTCTGTCTATCAGATCTAATCCCTTGAATCTATTTTTCACTTCCAGTGTATAATCGTAAGGGATTTGATTAGGTCATACCTGAATGGTCTCGTGGTTTTCCCTACTTTCTTCAATTAAGTCTGAATTTTGCAATAAGGATTTGATGATCAGAGCCACAGTCAGCTCCCAGTCTTGTTTTTGCTGACAGATTCCTTTACTAACATATTTATATTTGACATGTCTATAGTCCTTGAAGAGGATTCCCTGATGGTGGTGCAGCAGTAAAGAACCCACCTGCCAATGCAGGAGATGCAAGCGACAATCAGGTTTGATCCCTGAGTCAGGACATTTCCCTGGAGGAGGTAATGGCAACCCACTGCAGTACTCTTGCTTGCAAAATTCCACAGACAGAGGAACCTGGCAGGCTACAGTCCATCGGGTAGCAAAGAGTCAGATACAGTTGAGCAAGGAAGCACAGCAGATAGCCCTTGAAACAAAATATACATAGTAAAAAATATGAGATAATATTGTTAGCATAGAAGTATATAAGCCAGATAGTCCATCTGTTCCCCCAAAATCAGTGTTTAAAAAATCAAAATCCATAGGAAAATGCGATTGGAGGAAACATGAGTTGATACTTCTGCACGGAGAGCTGAGACTGAAGAATGTAGAAGACCGGGGCCACAGAGAGCCTGACGCTGGTGATGAGTACAATACTGTTCTGTGCTGTGCAAAGTGCAAATTGAGTTGTGAACTTGATTCTGAGCAGTGTAATTGTGTGCTTATAAAATGATGAACACATTATGAAATCTAGATTTTGGCTTATGTCACATAAGGCTTATAGATACAAATCTAAGTGCTTTATTCACTCTCTATTGTTTAGTAATTTAAAAGCCAAACTCTCAGATAAAATGGTATTACTTTCAGTTTTTAAAAAGATTAGTATGAACGTCGTTTCCCAGGCCCTCCATTAGAAAAATGTTACTAGTAAAATAGAAGTGTGCCTTCAGATTTGCGTGTGTGTGTGTGCGCTCAGCCATGTCCGGCTTTATGCAACCCCACAGACTGTAGCCCACCAGGCTCCTCTATCCCAGGAATTATCCAGGCAAGGATACTGGAGTGGGTTGTCATTTCCTATTCCAGGGCATCTTCCTGAACTAGAGATCGAACCAGCACCTCCTATGTCTCCCGAATTGCTAGGTAGATTCTTTATCACTAGTGCCCCCTGAAAGCCCACCTTCTCATATACCTTTGGGTTTTTGGTATATTTTAGGAATATTCTGGCTTCTCTCTTTCTTTTCATCTGTGTTTGCGAAGAGAAATGTCTATCAGCCACTTGACGTGTACATGACATTTTTCTACCTGCTAGAAAAAGCCAACTGCATTTCCTAATGTGATGTCTATTATCCCTAGAAGTCCATGAATGCAACTGAAAAAAGAATAAAATAGTGAAGCAACAAGGCAAAATATTAAGAGGACCAGAAGAAATATGAAATAATCTAGCTGGCCACAAAAATTGTTACAAGCATACAATAAGGGAAAGCTTGGTTGATATTAAATGTAGCTCGAAAGACAGATGGTAATTAGGGAGACAGTGTCTGGGTGTTGAATATGCTGGCTATGGCAGATTACCCTGGCTCTTATAGCTAAATGGGAAAGCTGTTAACATAATGAAATAGTTACCACCAGATGTATCTATTGTAAAAATAAAATATTATGAGTATTATAATCGAATTTTTAAAATAAATAACAATCATATTTGGGGAGGATTACTTAAAATTCAATTCACTGATTTATATGCAGATATTAGTGATGCTCACTAGGTCTCTAATTTATTAGTTTCATGTTTGATTATTGACATTTTTTGATGGAATAAGTATCTTAGATTGTAAAGCTGTCGTATTTTTTCCCCAAACATTCTTTTATTTTCTTTGTAAGACTGCCTAAGTACTTGGCAGTCACATGGCTTTTCTTAGTAAACCCCGTCTTCCATGAGCATTTCTAGAGCTTACAACAAAAGAAGTAGTTATGGAATTTCAGATTTAAAGCTTTTTTCAGTCAGAAGTTTCTTTGATGTTTGGGTTACTGAACACAAATTTCCTGGATAATTTGTATTCTAGTAAAAGACCTATATAGTCCACTTCTGTTCCTAAGAGTATTTGTCATGCTTCCTTTTCAGTGAACACTCTGATTCCATCTTGAACTTCTTCATCAGAATCTTTTTTTCCTTCATATATTGTAAACTATAAAAAAGGCACTGGTTAGGACATCAACTTTCACACCTTCACATTGTCTTCTCTTTAAGAAGTTGAATATTGTACCGCTGATAGTGTCAGAGTGAGTGTGGTCGGAGTGGGTTGCTGCTTCCCCTTACCCTCTGCTCAGAGCTTCCTCTTGCTAAGGAAGAGGACATCTTTGCCTTTCTGGTGCCCCAGGGCCTCTGGTTAAAGGCTCAGACAACTCACCTTCCCTCCATAGACACACAGTGAGCTGATGCTTTTTTTTTTTTTTTGCTATCAAACAATTTACTCTCTTTGTAGAACATAATAATTACAGTCACTCAGTTCTCCAACTGGATATGTGTTCCTAGACTAGCTTGGTGTTAAAGTTATTTGAAAGCAATGATTTGGTTGTTCAGTATGTGCTCCTTGGACATATTGTTTTCTAAAGGTATTTATTTTCTGTTTTAAAACTTGCCTTGGTTATAAACAAAATTGATTTTTAATAGCTGTACAGACAGGCAGACCCAGGAACACTGACTCCTAAGTCAGGAATGGAGAAAGCCAAGAAGCAACATAATTTGTTCTGTAGAACTCCCTAATGAGTCATGAATTTGTGGGAACAGTTCTCTCTTGAAGTAACGGTGAGGGTAGAATGAAAACAGGAAGGCTAGTTGAAAAAAAAGACATGAGAACCTCCCAATATCATTTCCTATTCTCCACAGCCAAGCAAATGTCCTTTATTCACCCTTGCAGGACACCAGATAGAGCTAACGGTGGGGGTACCGTAGGGAAAATAGAGGCTTACGTGAAAGATTAACTACTAGATCTTAAGACAAGCTCCCCCGCCCCAGCCACATTCTGTCTGGGCTCCTGGAACTCTGGCATCTGGACTTTATACTCTTCTAGAAGGAAATTAGATAGCATACTCAAAAGCAGAGACATTACTTTGCCGTCTAAGGTCCGTCTAGTCAAGGCTATGGTTTTTCCTGTGGTCATGTATGGATGTGAGAGTTGGACTGTGAAGAAGGCTGAGTGCCGAAGAATTGATGCTTTTGAACTGTGGTGTTCGAGAAGACTCTTGAGAGTCCCTTGACTACAAGGAGATCCAACCAGTCCATTCTGAAGATCAGCCCTGGGATTTCTTTGGAAGGAGTGATGCTAAAGCTGAAACTCCAGTACTTTGGCCACCTCATGCGAAGAGTTGACTCATTGGAAAAGACTGTGATGCTGGGAGGGATTGGGGGCAGGAGGAGAAGGGGACGACAGAGGATGAGATGGCTGGATGGCATCACCGACTCGATGGACGTGAGTCTGAGTGAACTCCGGGAGTTGGTGATGGACAGGGAGGCCTGGCGTGCTGCAATTCATGGGGTCGCAAAGAGTCGGACACGACTGAGCGACTGAACTGAACTGAACTGAGAAGGAAATTAGGAGATTCTGATTAGCCAAGAACTTTGCCAAGAAATGGCCCCACCTGTTCACCTACTTACTGTAGCAAGAAATTGGTCTTCTAACCTAAGGGAAAGTTTCTATTACAAAAGACACCAAAACAAGCAAAAGCAAACATGGAAACTATGCTGGGAGGGGAAAACATCAAAAAGTTTGTCACTGATATCTCCAGAGTGATATGGAATTCATGAAACAGAAACAGGATGCTTTAGGAAAGAATGAGAAAGACTCTTGGCAATTAAAAATATCACAGCTCAGTAAAGAATTTATAATGTTGAAGAAATTTTCTAGAGTATCCTAAAAACTAACCGGTCTAAATAGCAAGACACAGGGGAAAATAGAAGAAAAAGGCTACAAAGATTAGACAATACATATTAATAGCTCAATGTATAAATAACAAATTTCAGAATGAGAAAACAAAGAGAATAAAAGAAATAAATTATCAAATAAGTAATTCAAGAAAATTTCCCATAATTGAAGTACATGTTTTCTAGATCAAAAGGACCCACACTACAGATGAAAATACACCCAAACCAAGGCACATCATTTGAAATTTCACAAAAAAACTTGTTTCCAAGAGGAAAAGTTACATGTGAGAGATGAAAAAATCAGAATGGTTTTGGACTTCACAAGAGCATGGGAAACTAAAATATAGACTGCTGCTGCTGCTGCTAAGTCACTTCAGTCATGTCCGACTCTGTGCGACCCCATAGACGGCAGCCCACCAGGCTCCCCTGTCCCTGGGATTCTCCAGGCAAGAACACTGGAGTGGGTTGCCATTTCCTTCTCCAATGCATGAAAGTGAAAAGTGAAAGTGAAGCCGCTCAGTCGAGTCTGACTCTTAGTGGCCCCATGGACTGCAGCCTACCAGGCTCCTCTGTCCATGGGATTTTCCAGGCAAGAGTATTGGAGTGGGGTGCCATTGCCTTCTCCAAAATATAGACTGAGACCTCCACAATTCTGAGAACTATTTCCAGCTTAGAAGTTTGAGGGTAGAATAAACACAGTATCAAATATACTGGATCTCAAAAAACCTAGCTCCCATCACTCTTTCTTAGGAAGCAGTTAGAGAAAGTGTGTCAAAAAAATGAGGAAGGAAAACTGAGACATGGAATCTAGGAAATAAAGAATCAGCTCAAAAGACAGGAAAGTGAATCTTCAGGATGATTAAGAAGGGAGATTCCAGGAATTAGGTGTATACCTGGCAAAAAGAGCTACCAGTCCAAATCAGAACAGGTCAGAAGACTCTAGGTAAGATGTCTCCAAAACAGATAATATTGATAGAGTTACTAATACTTCTTAAAATATCATAAGGTTTATTTAGACAGATGCAGAGAGTTTGGGGGTGAGTTAATGATAAATACATAGCAAAGTAAAAAAGAAAGACAGCTGTTAATTCTAAGAAGAAAAAAGTTGTGAAAGAAAAGAAAAAGTACTCATAGCATACTCCATGGCTTAACTTCATAACACAAGCCTTAGATATTGATTCAACAAAATATGACACAATTATATTGGGAGGATGGAGTAGAGGCAGAGGAGATTATGTGAGCTTGAGGCAGGGAATGGTAGGGGTAACATCTATGATCTCCATAGTCCTGGACAAGTGGATAATGTTTACAACGAAAACAACACAGAAACTGCACAATAAGTGTGTTTTTTATAAATAAGGAAACAGCCAAAGGTAAAAATGTCACCTTTGGGAAATCTAGAATTGCTTGTTTTTCATCTCCAAGTCTTTTAGAAATATTTGACTCTTTAAACGAGGTATGTGTAATTTGATAAGGATTAAAAGCTAAACTCTAAAAAGCATCATGGCTTTTGTCCAAGTTTTTGTATTTTTAATATTCTGGTTCTCAGGTATACTGGATCTGAGTAACCTGTGAATCTGAACTTTGTGTAAATAAAAGTCATCTTGATTTACTCAAAATTCCACTGTAGAATATTAAATAATCTGTGGGATTTATGGACATGAAAGGTTAGCTTCTTGCCTAATTCTTCAGTGAACTATGAGTATTTAATTAAGGAAAATATTGAAGAGCTGAGTTTTTTTTTTTCCCAGAATCTGTCCTTAATCTACCAGCCAGTATCAAAACATGACTATATATAAATATGTAAAGGTGCTTGTGCTTTATCTGTAAAAGACTCTCTTCTAAGATTTTGAGGTGAGGCAGTTTTCCTTTTTCCTTTTGTTCTCTCTACTCAGCTGATGCATTCTTCCTTTAACAGTGCATGGAAGGGCCAGGGTGCTGCACAGTTTCAAGGGACATGTGTCACACTGCCCACCAGGCTCCTCCATGCATGAGATTTTCCAGGCATGGGTACTGGAGTGGGTTGCCGTTTCCTTCTCCAAGGAGTCTTCCTGACCCAGGGGATGAACACAGGTCTCCCGCATTGCAGACAGACGCTTTACCATCTGAGCCACCAGGGAAGCATGCATCACATTCAGTTCAGTTCAGTTCAGTCACTCAGTCGTGTCCGACTCTTTGCAACCCCAGGAATCGCAGCACACCAGGCCTCCCTGTCCATCACCAACTCCCGGAGCTCACTCAGATTCACGATGCCATCCAGCCATCTCATCCTCTGTCGTCCCCTTCTCCTCCTGCCCCCAATCCCTCCCAGCATCAAAGTCTTTTCCAATGAGTCACATTAGACACATGTTAATGACAGCCCTTGTGGGGCACCAAGTCAAAGAGAAACAAATGGTGGTTGAGTGACTTTTGACCTCTTGAGAGCAAAGTGTAAAGGCAGAGACCAGTGTGGAATACAAATTCTACAATGGAGAGCTGAAGAAAATGCTACTTCACTCATTTCAAATCCTAGACCCAACTTATTTGTGCCCTAGCGAATGACTTCAGAGTTTTGGTGCTCAGAGATTTTCTAGGTGTATGTCTCAGCAGCATTGAGAGAGAAGGAAGGGAAGAAGGGAGGGCGGAAAAAGGAAGGAAGAAAGAACAAGAAGACATAGACCCTCTGCGCACATGACCTCACTGAATTCTAAAGGTGGAATGAATGTTTTAATGAGACCAGCTTGCTGATCTTCGCTTCCTCTCCCTCCTGTCCTCCTCCCTTCCCCTTTCTCCTGGAGTCCAGCCCTGGCAACTCAGACGATGATGAAGTCATAGGCTCCAAAATATGGCCATGGAATGAAGGCAGCAGCACAAATTTTTAGACAGCATTTCAGCACCACACTGCAGGGCCGAGAAGGGAACCTTGTGTAATGTGAGCAGCTATGAGCTTGTGCTATTTGATTAATCCAGGATGTCTGTCCCTGGCAGCTGCATTACCTATGGGTGTGTGTGTCTTTTGCAGTCTCCTATTTTATACAACAGTCATCAAGAAGGCTTCCTTTTCTCAGACAAGCCAAAAGGAGAGCAGAGATAGCTCAGTATTAACCCTAACTCTGGGGTTCTCACCTTTGAGCAAGGTCTTTGACATTAAAAGCAAAGAAAGATTAAAATGACCTCTGACACCCCCTGCTTCTAGATTTGGCTTCTGTGTGTGTCAGCCTCTTGCTCCTTCTCACCTCATGAAGTCGCCAAACCTTGCTACCTGCAAGGAAAGATTGATGGAGTGATAATACGGTGTCTCTTCTCAAACAGCAGCCAGTGTTTTCTCACTTGCTTATTAAAGGAGGCTGGCTTTTCCTCCAGGGGGACCCACATTCTGGAGCTCCTCCTTGTTAACAGACCATTCTTCCAAGCTCTTCAGCTTCTCCCTTGCCAGATCCCTCAAAGGAAAAACAACTTCTTGGGCCACAACATGGAGGTATTTAATGTCTCTACTTCAAAACCTTGTAAAAATGCCAAGCAGCAGTGCAAAAGCTCAATGGAACTAGGTGAGAAGAAAATTCTTCTCTGTGTGTAGAATCTGTTTTGCGTTTCCCAGAATGTCCATCCTGTGTTCAGATTGGATGTTTCCTTCAGAACCCAGACCAAAGGGCTGTTCCTCCTTCATGGAGCCTTCCCTCTGATTACCCGACTTTGCCTTCCAGGCAGGAGTATTTGTAGTCTGTGAACTCAATAAAAATGGCTTTGAGGGACTTCCCTGGTAGCCTGGTGGCTAAGACCCTGCACTCCCACTATAGGGGTCCTAGGTTTGATCCCCAATCAAGGAAATATTAATAGATTCCACGTGCTGCAACTAAGGCTTGGTGCAGCCAAATAAATAAACAGATAAATATAAAAATACAAAACTTTTTTTAAAAGAGTTTTAAAAAATGACTTTGAGTTTCTCTTCTGGATAACTGCATAACTTTTAACTATTAGAAAACACATTGTCTCCACTTCTAAACTGTGTCTTGACAAAAACAGGAACCTCATTTAATCTCCCTACTATCCAGACATAATAAATTAGTAATAACAATGACCACAGCTAAACCATTTTTGCCATATACACACTATGTCTAACCCTCACAACAACCCTGAGAGGCAAGGACTATTAAGTCTATTTTGCAAAAGAAGAAACTAAGTCTCTGAGAGGTTAAGTGGTTTGCCCAGGATCACACTGTCAGGAAGTAGCCAGCATCTCACTGAACTTATCATTTCAACCAGAATCTGTCTTCTTCATCCTCTGCTACAAGTTAGAAGGAAAGAAATGAAGGAAGGAAAGAGGGAGAAAGGAAGGGAAGAACATAAACTTAAAAATATTAGAATTTTGTCCACTGGAATAGTACTTCACAGACTCCCAGGATAGTAAGAGATTGAAGAAAACACAGCCCATCCTCTCCTTTATCCATAGAGAATAACTGAGACCAGAGAGGTTAAATCCCTAGTCAAGGTTGCACAGCCTGTGGCACAGCAAAGACTAACACAGACCTTAAGGACCCTGACTCCAGTTCCCAAGCTGTTCTCTCTGTAAGATATAAATTTTGAAGCCAGAACTAAAACATTAAGATGTTTAAAAGAGGACAGCAACTCACAGATATATAAGCTTGTTTGCTTATTTAAACTTTTGCTTATTAAGATCCTCTGGCTACTAAGAAGCAAGAGTTTTAATTGCTATAAGTTTTCTTGAAAATTTTTTCATCTCCAATATAATATCTAAAATATACAAAATAGCATAATTTTATTTTGTTGTTTCACCAAAAAGGAAATACTCTTTTAAAATGTCATTTGTTACTTAGCAGTCTTAACACTGCAAACAGTGACTGCTTCATCTGCTAAAAGCATATTTCTGAACAGCACAAAGGCAGCAAAGTTTAGAATATGATCAAGCCAGTGAGATGAGAGTATTAAAAATCTCTCTCTATATAGGGCCAAGTTCAGGACCATGCCATTCCACCTAATTAGCTGATACATACTTGAGGAAAAATGTGTTCAGCAAGCGTCATCAGTTGACCAAATCCTAGATGACTCCGAAATCTAAGAAGCAGAACTGTACCTTCACAGTGTCGTGTCAACACCCCCACCCAACCTTCTCTCAGAATCCCATTACTGTCTCCTTCAGGAAGCTTTCCTCTTCTTCCTGAATTCTTTCCCTCCTCCCCCAAAGTGAAACGCATCCTGGCAGGAATCTGGGCCATCTAAGATCCCAGGAATAAGGGAAAGGGGGTTGCCTCTGAGAGAGGACTCTAAAATCAGCAGCAACAGATGAGAACAGGAATTTTCAGAGTTACTTTAGATAAGTGGACTGAAAACGGACCAGAGCAACCTAATGGAAAGAATAACCATACTGAAAGAAAGAGTCTTCCTGAACAGGATGTCCAGCTGCAGAAGTGAGAAAAGGGTGGGAGGTAAACAGTGCCCATAAAAGTACTGCCCAGAGGAGAAGGTACCCAGATGGAGGCCTTGATCCTCCAATAGCAGATGCATCGAACTGTGGACGTGAGTGCAGCAGGGGCCCACAGTCGAGTCTTTCAACTCTTTGTTCTGATTCCACACACAAAGCCATTTTGTCATAATAATGTGGTTTCTAAGGGAAGATACAGCACTGGCCGGGAGAGGCAAGTATTCAGGCTTCTTGTCAATGTGCTTTAACTTCTCTCTAAAGGAAGAAATCAGAATTCTAGCTTACCCTCGGTCTTCTTGGTCTTTTAGGAACATGAGTCAGTATCCCCAGAGTGCATTACTGCTTGAACAATGACAAGAACTTTTAGAATTTGGATAACTGATCGTCAGGCCCTGGACTATGTGAAATTCACAAAGATCAGGCCACTTTTGGTCAGTCAGTCAAACTTTCCCTACCTCAATATACCTTCTTTTAAATTTCAGTTAGAATTATGTGAAATTTACAAAGGTCAGGCCACTTTTGGTCAGTCTGTCAGTCAAACTTTCCCTACCTCAATATACTTCTTTTAAATTTCAGTTAGAATTAATTGATTTCTTCTCTTACCCACTGGATAGACATTCATTTCTCTCTCTCTCTTAGGGCATATCTTATGCCTAATATTAAATTTACTTTTACTGTAAGACAGTGCATCTCATTGAGAGAAGGTATTGTTTTGTTTATTCAATTGCTGTTTTCAGTGTCAGTATAGAAATGAGTGAGATATAGAGGATTCTATGTACTCAAGTAGGGGTAACAGACAGGAAAACAAGTCATACATATGGCAAAGCAATAATAAAAGTGTGTATAAAGAACAGAAGTAATGCAAAAGAGAGAGAGATGAACAATGCTGGAAAGCCTCCCCAGAGGAAGTGATGTCTTAATTGGATTGTGGAAAATAAATAAAACTTCACCCAAAAGATCAGAAGGGGAAAGAATATTCAAAACAAAAGGGAAAATATATGCAAAGGCAAAAAAAAAAAGTGTGAAATGACTTGAGAACCAAATCACAGCTCAGTACTGAGAAAGCGTGAAGTGAAGTCACTCAGATCCAAGCCTGAGGCTGGATGGGTGGAGACAGAATGAAAGATTCATGTATTCCCCAGGTGGAGTTTGTACTTTACATTGCAGATGACAGAAGCTAGCAAAGGCTTTCCACTACAAAAAAGACTGCATCAGATTTGTATTTTAAAAGACATCTTTAGTACCAGTGTGGACAAGGGAATGAAGACAGATAAGACAGAAAACAGCAAGATCAGATATATAAATAGAGGAATCCTCGTCATTCAGTCACTCAGTCATGTCCAACTCTTTGCAACCCCATGGACTGCAGCACGCCAGCCTTCCCTGTCCATCACCAACTCCCAGAGCTTGTTCAAACTCATATCCTTCAAGTCGGCGATGCCATCCAACCATCTCGTCCTCTGTCGTCCCCTTCTCCTCCTGCGTTCACTCTTCCCAGCATCAGGATCTTTTCCAATGAGTCAACTCTTCGCATCAGGTGGCCAAATAGATAGTGTTAAGCTAATTAAACAAGGAGTCCATTAGAGAGAGGTGGCTCGAACGCTGTAGCTGCCGCCGTAAGCAAGCCAAAACCCAAGTCTAAAGGCTACAAAAGCAAGACGCTAAGGAAGGACAGGCAGTCACAAACACCCAAGTAGGCTGTACTTGCGGCCCGCTTCTGCCCCTTTTCTATTGGTCTTTCCCCTGTCTCCTGTTGGAGGCGGTGCTGCTAACCACTTCAGGTGTGGCGCTGCCCAGCTGGAATCTGCAAATGCTCAGACAGACTCTTGACATTTTCAATATACCCGGGTTTACCTTTTAACAATAGGTAGCAGATAGAGAGATGATAAAGAGATAAACTGAGAGATTATTATATAGAGAGAAAATAAGAAGGCATTTGGAAAAGTTCAGGCTAGTACTGGCCAACAGAAATATATGAAACACAGACATAGGCCACATGTCACATATATAAGTTTAAATTTTCTAGTGTCCATGTTAAAACATAAAAAGAAACAGTGAAATGTTTTAATATATATATTTACTCCAATATATATAAAATATCCTTTCAACATGTAATCAATGTAAAAATTATTAATGAGGTTGTTTGCATTTGCTTTTCATTCTGTTTTTGTACCCTGGTGTGTATTTTATATTCATGCATGAATCCATGCTCTGTCACTTCAGTCGGCTCGGACTCTTTGCGACCCTATGGACTGTAGCCCTCCAGGCTCCTCCATCCATCCGATTCTCCAGGCAAGAATACTGGAGTGGGTTGCCATCCCCTCCTCCAGGGGATCTTCCCCACGCAGGGATCGAACCTATGTCTCCTGCATTGCAAGTGGATTCTTTACCCGCTGAGCCTCTTGGGAAGCCCATTTTATACTTACTTACAGTGCATCCCAATTGAAACTAGCCATAACTCATGTGTTCAATAATCACACCTGGCTGATGGCTACCATACTGGACAGCACAGGTTCAGACAATACATGGTGAGGCAGTGACCCTTGTAGGGATGGGGAAGACAGGATACGTTTATAATATTCTTATGAATTTGACAGAAATTAGGGACTTATTTATGTCAACAATGAGACAATAGTTGAATATAAAGTTTTCTGATTTGGAAATCTTGCTGGATGACAATGCCATCAGTCAAGTAAAGGAAGCAAGTTAGGGAAACTAAGATGATGGATTTGTTTGGGACTTATGAATTTGGGGTATGAGAAAGATATCTTGCCTAGTGGGTAGAGTAATGCCAATAGCCTATATTATATGTTTCTATGTTTCAAACACTCTTGTAAGAGCTTTCTGTATACAAATTCATTTAATCCTCAGAACAGCACTAAAAGATAGATACTACCACTGTCTCCCACATTACAAATGAGAAAACTGGGGTATCGAGAAAATAAGTCACTTGGCCCAGGTCTCATTATTATCAGATAGCAAATGAGAGAGGAAAGATTTAAACCCAGGCAGTCTGACTCCAGGGTCAAAAGTTACATAACACATCGCACAGCCACTCTCAAAACAGGGCCGACAGAATCACACAAGTCTGCATCTCAATAACTCCTCCTTCACTTACTAACTGTATACATCATCGGTTTTCTCATCTGTGAAAAGAGAATGATATGCCTAACCCATGGGGTTATCAAGAGGAATGACTGAGATAATCCTTATAAAGTGTTCCTCACAGCAATAAGTAGTACACAGTATTAATAGTTGCTGTTCTCATTATATACATTGCACTTGGAGCTTAATGCAGACTTCAAGTTGAGATATCTATTTCCCTTCAAGTACCTAGCTTGGGATGTGGTCTGATTTCTGTCTTTAAAAACAAACAAACCAACAAAGAACTTTGATTCATTACAAAGACTCATTTCAAGAACTTCACAGATGAGAGCTAAAGGCTGGAATCATCCTGCAACAATAGTTAAAAAAATCACGGGCATTTAGATCATGACACAGCACTGCTGAGTGTTCATAGCAAGTAGATCCTATAGAGAATTGCACTGGAAGTAAAAGTATCGCTTGTACCCTCAAGAAATCTAGAAGAATAGATTGAATACATCATGGGAATACATTTGTTTGTGTGTATTTTTATTAGTTAGTGATAAAACAATCAATATAAATTATTTATGATGCAGGGATCTATGGTTATTTGGTTAAAAATTCCAGACAATTTAATCATAAGATCTAGGTTTATCACATCTCCCATCAGGATAATCTCATTCTTGTATGGGCAGGCATTTGGATAAACAGAAGACAAAATTAAATTAACTAAATAACCAAAAGCCATAAACAAAGGACATCTTGCTCTACAATGCCTGGCATTTTAAACTTCAGATTTCCAATACATTCATGTTAATTACATGCCATTTCCTGCCAAGCTTACAGTCATATGACCTAAATTAGCACTGTAATTAGCTCTTGCTTCTTACAAAACACTCTGCTTTTTTTTTTTTTCCCCCTCTAGCTGATGAGCTGCTGGGTGCAGAACCTCTTGAATAGTTTTAAAGAAAACTTTGGCGATCAATAGTGCTCAGACTTTCATGATCTCCCAGTTCACATGTTGAATCAACAAGTGCTCATACTGAGGCATCCAATCCTTTGTCATTCCATCCCTCAGCTCTCTACATTCCTTTAGGTGATAGGTCTCCTCTTTCATATCAGGACTAAACCAAAAACACACTTTAATGCTCTGAATGACAAGCTCATGTGATTCTTCTCATCTCAGGTTCTGTCCGGAGGCCCTCCTAGGAAACCTCTCCATGACAAGATGTTCAAGTGGGCCGCATACCTTGGTTGCCCAACAGGCACAGCAGATGAGTAACAAGTGTGTTTATAGATTTTGTGGTGTTCCAGCTGTCGCTGATATAAGTGTCTTCTGCTAAAATTGGTATATTTTTGGCTATCTGCTTCATCCCCTGAGTAGTTAAAACATCATCAGCAGGGCCCAGTGGTCTGAGGATGCCACATTTAGGTTCTTTGTAGGTATAAAACAATTTGTCAGAAGATTGCCTAATATGGTGGCAGTAACTGACCCAGAGACCTCCAAAAGAACTAAATGTTCAACAGCAATAAAAAGGGAGCATTAATTAGATCAGGGACCGTGCACGGGATTGGAAATCAGCCAGTCAGGCTTTAGACTGTGTCTCTCCCAACTTGCTGGGTCAGTTCAGTTCAGTTGCTCAGTCGTGTCCAACTCTTAGCGACCCCATGGATTGTAGCCTACAAGGCTCCTCTGTCCATGGAATTTTCCAGGCAAGAGTACTGGAGTGGGTTGCCATTTCCTTCTCCAGAGGATCTTCCCGACCCAAGGATCGAACCCCGGTCTCCCACATTGCAGGCAGATGCTTTACCGTCTGAGCCACCAGGGAGGCCCATATATATATATATGTGTGTGTATGTATATATATATATGTATGGAGGAAAAATGTGGGGAGGAGGAGGAAGTGTGGAGAGGAAGAAAAGACCCTGGAAGCAGTTAAAGAGGTTCCCAACAGACATCTAAGAACACCTTACGAGGCCGTGGGTTATGTATAGGATGAAATCTTTGTCACAGGAGTGTAGGCCAAGAAATCTGTCTGCTAAGAGAACTGTGCTTGAAGAGTAAATGGAGGAGGGAGGGGGTTGCTGGCTTACACACAACTATTCAGCAAGTGGATGGGTCCAAGGGTTGAGTGGAAAGCTGTTTGAAGAGAGCAGAATTTCATGCAGACATGTTAACAAGCTGCACTTGACAATCTGATCCAATGGACTACGTTTTTCCTCTGAATTTTAAACCAACTGAAATCAAGAGACTTCATAAATGAAGTAAATTTGTCTAAAGTAAAAAGTTTCCAAGTAAATTTAAATCCCCTAAAATTATGTTTCTCTACAATGGCCAACCACACACACTCTATTGTGTTTCGTATTTCATTTCTACCTTGTAAAGGACTTTTTCCTTTTAAAGAGAACACACACACCCACACCCACACCCCATCCCACCCCATCCCTACATACTACACACTTGGCTTCCTGCCTTCAGTCTCTTCCTTCTTTAATTGATTCTGCAAATCAGTGTCAAAGGATTAATAAATATTTCTCTTAAGTTGCTTTACTATTCAAGGACTAACATTGACTTCCCATTAATTCTCAGATCTACTCTACTTGGTTTTAGTAGTTATTTTACTAAAATAAGCCTAGCTTTGCTTGACTACCTGCCCGGGGTCCAGAGTAGAAGATACTTTCTCTATGATCAGAGCCAGAGTAGAGCCTCTAAATAAAACCACCAGAAGATGCCTCAGATCTGAGTAGCGAGAGAAGCTGCAAACATGAAGAGGAGCCAGGATACAAAAACTGCAGTGTGTGCGTGCTAAGTCATGGCCGACTCTTTGCGACCCCATGGGCTGTAGCCCACCAGGCTCCTCTGTCCATGGGATTCTCTGGGCAAGAATACTGGAGGGGGTTGCCTGCCCTCCTCCAGGGGATCTTCCAGACCCAGGGATCGAACCTGCATCTCTTTTGTCTCCTGCATTGGCGGGCAAGTTCTTTACCACTAGCACCACCTGGGAAGCCCCAAAACTGGAGGGCAGTGAAGAAAGCTCTGTAAGTGAGGGGCTTAGAGACAGGCTTGGAAGGTGGGCAGGAGCTTCTGAGACAGGCTAGAGTTCCAAACCTAAGAGCTAATAGCAAGTCCAATCTAAGTCTTCACTTACCATACAATCAAGGTCCCCACAGACGCCACAGTCTGATCCCCATCACGTGGCCCCATCTCTTGCCGCAGTTCTGCCTCACTCCACTCCTTCCTGCAGCCTAGAGTGTGGTCACAGTGAAGTTCTCCCAATACTTAGAACATGCCAGGCTCTTGTGGGACTCTACACCTCTGCACATGCTCCTAACTCTGGAGTGAATTCCCATGAATTCTTTTTTTGTTGAACTTCATTAAATGCTGTCTTTACCTTCTTTTTTATTCTTCTATTCTGTCCTTGCTCAGCCAAGCTCTTTTCTGCTTCACGACAACTGTACATGCTATTTCTGCCTGGAAAACTTGTACATGCAATTTCTTTCCTTCTCTCTTTGTATGGCTAACGCCCTCCCATCCTTTGGTTGTTGGCTAATGTCAGAACTGACATCCTCCCAGCCCCTTTCCCTGGAAGCACAGTTGTTAGCGCCACCAGGAGCCTCCAATCTGGCTCAACCCAAGCGCCCTTCAGAGTCCCCTGCAAATGTCAATGGCTGAGGAGCCTCAACAGCAGCATGCTTCTTTCTCTTTCTCTCTCTCCATTCTCACTCCTCTCTCCTCTTCAATTCCCTCTCCCAAAGTCTAATCACTTCAGTCCTAAGGGTTTCCAAACCTTGACAGCAGGATCAACTTTGATTAAAATTTCTCTAGATGATCACTCACCTGTTTTACATTACGAGCAGCAGGTCTTGCATTTCCCTTCCTTGATTAAAAGTAAATAAATAAGGTGGTCACACCAAAAGGAGTCACTGAATGAGGCCAGAAATGGCTTTGGGAATAGAATTTGAAGCCATGGAATCCGTGATCTTACCTGCATAATTTTATGTTTACACAAGGTAGCTGATTTGGAAAGACATCTTAGCCTGGGCTGGACTGAGTCCCAAGCTACGTTAGCCTAGCGCTCTTGCCAAAAGACCCTGACTGCGTTTGAAAGTCACAATGCCCCCATCTCAGCCCCTCTGTTTCTCCTTAGTGAGTCTATTTGTTTGGTTTTGGCCTGCCCCTCCCTGTGGCAGAGCGAGGTCCGGGGTCACATCTGTTTTCTCCACCATTGTGTCCCTAGCTTCTGATACAATACTTGATCCATAATCGTGCTCTCCAGTCACATGCCAAATAAGGGACTGAACAAGGCTCTTACTTATTTTTTCAAGATTAAGCAAAAAATGTTAATTTCTAGGTAGAGCCTCCCCTCTTTCTTGGGCAGCTATTGGTTCTTGACTCTAAGCACCCACCACATTGTATATACTACTCTTATAGAGCGTGGGATCAAACATTGTCTGAGACTCTCTCATATGCACTGTGGCAGGGACTAATTATACATATTTCTCCTTTCAACAGTTTTAAGAGATAGCGCTTTTTTTCCAGATTTACAGATGAAGAAACAGGCTCAAAAAATCCAAGTCACACAACCCATAATAGGTGTCAAAGCCTAGATCCAAAGCTATGACCCCTTCCCTCTTTTGCAAAACCCCTTTCCGTTAGATCATGCTGTCATACAGTTGGAAGCTTGATATCATAATTATCTGTTTGCTGGTTCGTACCACCCCTGGAAGCCAAGACCATTCATATAAACATTTTTATGTCCAGAGCACTGAGCCATGCCATACTTAACATCAGAGTTAAAGAATATATGAATGAATGAATTTGGGTCTGTCTACTGATGGAAAGTCCATGGGAAATAGATGGGGAAACAGTGTCAGACTTTATTTTTGGGGGCTCCAAAATCACTGCAGATGGTGATTGCAGCCATGAAATTAAAAGACGCTTACTCTTTGGAAGAAAAGTTATGAGCAACTTAGATAGCATATTCAAAAGCAGAGACATTACTTTGCTGACTAAGGTCCGTCTAGTCAAGGCTATGGTTTTTCCAGTGGTCATGTATGGATGTGAGTTGGACTGTGAAGAAGGCTGAGCACTGAAGAATTGATGCTTTTGAACTGTGATGTTGGAGAAGACTCTTGAGAGTCCCTTGGACTGCAAGGAGATCCTACCAGTCCATTCTGAAGGAGATCAGCCCTGGGATTTCTTTGGAAGGAATGATGCTAAAGCTGAAACTCCAGTACTTTGGCGACCTCATGCGAAGTGTTGACTCATTGGAAAAGACTCTGATGCTGGGAGGGATTGGGGGCAGGAGGAGAAGGGGACGACAGAGGATGAGATGGCTGGATGGCATCACTGACTCGATGGACATGAGTCTGAGTGAACTCCGGGAGTTGGTGATGGACAGGGAGGCCTGGTGTGCTGCGATTCATGGGGTCGCAAAGAGTTGGACACAACTGAGCGACTGAACTGAACTGAACTGAACTGATGGAAAGAGGACTTCTGTGGCCTCAAGCCTTGCTCTCCCAGACTGCTGCTAATACTGAGCACGCACTCTCCAGAGAGCTTCTGCCCAGGCCTGAACACAAGTTTGCTCTCCTCCACCAAGTCCCTGAGCCTTAATCCAACCCCTTGTTTCTTCTGTTTCCACCACAAGATTCCCCAGCCCTGAGTGCATCTTACATTCTTCTGCCTCATCTGGTATTTCTATCTTAGTGATCAGCACAGCACCACAGAGGCATGGCCACATGACACACTCCTTTGTTACTTGGAACATAAACACTTTTTCTTTATTTGCAACTGAAGTCACTGCTACCAGGAGTTGTCAGTCAGTCCACAAGGTGAGCCCATGACTCTGACAAATTCTTTTGGGAAATCAAAAATAGCATGCGCTCTGTCTTCAGATTCTTTCAGGCTTGCTAGGGAGATATGATCGCACACGAAACAATTAGAGAATGGTGCAAACAAGTTCAGAGTCATAGGCCAATTCGAGTCACAGTTTGAGGTCCTGACTCTCAGTCTTAATCTTGCCAGAGCCTTAGCTCTTCCCCACTGCACTCCAAAACTCTCTGCACATGCTGTGCAGTCCCCCAGAAGTTGACAGTCTCCTCCCCAGGTTGGGCACAGGGTCTCACAGGCATAATCATGACCCAGGGCCTGATGCTTTCAAGTGTATTCAGTCTTTTGGCAAGAGCACCAGGCTAACACAGCTTGCGATTCAGCCCAGACTAGGCTAAGATGCCTTTCCAAATCAGCTGCCTCGTGTGCAAACATAAAATTTTGTAGGTAAGATCACCCTTTTCAGGAATTCAAACACATTTCCAAAGCCTCATTATGACCTAATTCAGTGACTCCTTTTCGTGTGACCACCTTATTCATTTTTTAAAAAACAAGTTTTTAAATTTCTTTACATATTGTCTGTGCTGGGTCTTCGTTGCTCTGCAGGCTTTTCTCCGGTTGCTGCAAGCAGGGGCTGGGCTTCTCAGCGTGGTAGCTCCTCTTCTTGTGGAGCACGGGCTCTAGGGCATGAGGTTTAGCAGTTGTCGTTTCCAGGCTCTAGAGCACAGGCCCAGTAGTTGTGGTGCACGGAGTTAGCTGCCCACGACATGTGGGGTCTTCCTGGAGTGGGGTTTGAACCTGTGTCTCCTGCATTGACAGGCAGATTCTTTATCACTGAACAACCAAGGAAGCCCTTATTCATTTTTTTTAATCAATAAAGGCAAACTATGAGACTTGCTGCTCATCATCCATACCAGTTGAGTAACCTTTAATCAGGCTGAACCAGTTGAGAGGAACTTTAATCAAAGTCGAGCCTTCCGTGAAAGTCTAGAGACCTTTAAGACTGAAGTTACTAAACTTTAGGAGGAAGGATAACAAAGAGAAGAGAAAGAAGAAGAAGAGGGAGGTGTACATCGCCTTTTGAAGCTCCTCAGCTACTGCCTCTTGCAGAGAAGGGCGCCTGAGCAGAGCCAAGAGGGGGACTCTTGTAGTTCTGACATCTGTGCTTCCAGGGAAAAGGGCTGGGGGTCTGGATCAAGAGCTCTTCATTTTAATGTTAACTGAATCCCTTCCTTCTGCCAAAATGAAAGGTACAGTCATTTATTAATTTACAAATAGAAGTCTGAATTCTAATAGATTTTATTCAGAATAACTTATAAAGAAACAATCCTTGGAGCTTTCCTAAAAGAAATACTGGATGCACTCTCTAAAACGTCAGTTAGAAATAAAACAGAATCCAAGTGTCCCGCCTTGTAGAGTCCAAGTAATTTCTATTTTTAGAAAGAGGTGTCAGCCAACCTGCTGTATAAGGCTGCGCTAGGAGCCTTGGCTTTTAGGGAAGTTCTCTGCTCTTCCCTCCAACAGGGTTGTTTCATTTCACTTATATGCCTCTCCGTTAACACCTCCCTCCCATCTCCAGGGAGAATGAGCTTCCCATTTGGCCTAAAAGTGCTCTTAAAAACATGACAGTGTACAGTATGAAAAGCTAAACACAAAACCAAAACAGAAAAAATAAGAAGACACGGGTGAACAAGTACCTAAATTAATGCTAGAGATATTGGCAGACAAATAAAATTTATACAATATTTGCTCTAGTTGTTCAAATAAACAGGATGAAAATAGCTTTTGGCTCATAAAGTAGAGTTTGAAAATCAAGGCTGTGTTTGCATAGTACCAAATGCATTCTGTTTTATTTGTGTCTGAACTCAAATTCCCCCATTTAGTAGCTTGTATGAACTTGAGGAAAATAATGATAATTTTAGCTAATATATATTGAGAAACTATTACACGTCAGGCACTGAGATAGTTATTTTCCATGTTACATAACTTTTCTATGTCACTTTCCTTTTCTGTAGAGTTATGATGATAATATAGTCCTTATATGTTTTTATAAATATAGAAAAACACGAAAAACACCTAGAGATGCAATGTGACTATAAAAATAACTATTTTAAAAATTAAAATGGAACATAGCAATAACATTGCTCGTATATTTAAACAGCCATCTAATTCTTTGTCTGTTCTTAGATGCATCCGTATTAAGAGTCTAAAAGCAATGATTCTGGTACATATTGGATATTTGAATAATCTGAAAAAAAGTCAAACTAGAAATAACTAAGACAACATTATCTTTGAATCAAAGTGAAATTCTAAAGAGTGAAAAGCATATTATTTGACTTCTTTTCCTTGATGTTTTTTGAGTGGGTTCATCTATGTTCTGAGAGAAAGGAAATTTTATGATAGTTCTAGAAGGACTTAGACCTTAGTTCTCCATCTGTTCTACCTTTATTAACTTGTTCTGTGAACTTGATCCAGTCCATTAACTTTTACACTCATCCATTTTGATATCTATAATTAACTCATTAGAGATTATTTATGTGTAATTTCACCTAGAACAATGATAAGGATAATGAGATATCCAAAAAAGACTTGGTCTTGGCATAACTCAGCAAAACTGTGGTGGTTTTACCGCGTGAGACATAGCACGCAGAGCAGCCACACGTGAATGGGTTACCAGCACCCCACTGGAGTTTTTTGGCCCTTTCAGAGATGTTGGTAGGGGAAGTTGTTGGAAGCTTTAGGGGAAATGTCAACAGCATGCTGAGTAACATTGTGTTTCCTGGTTCCTCTGATCCCGCCAGGGCATTCATTTAATGGCTAGATGAGATGGAAAAAGGAAGAGCATGTACAACAGTCAGCCTGAAATAGCGTGTGGAACGATGTGGAGGTAGAGTTGCTGGCCAAAATCCCTCTCAGTAAGGGACTGGTCTCTGCTGCCCACGGTGGCTCAGCCCAGTTCTAACCCTAGCCCGCTCGTATACTGAAGACAGTAGAAGGGGCCACATGTGCCTGCTATCTCCTCTCAAACCTGGGACAGGCCAGCAGTGCTTCCCTTACACACCTTTGATACAATCAATGCCGGTTGAGATCAAAGTCAAGTTTCTGAGCTACTTTTAAAAACACACCAGGTCTAAGAAAGATAAAAGGCCATCATTTTTTCAGATCTTATCCTTGGTGACTTTGTTCAGATACTATCTCCCAACAGGTAAACCTATTATTGTTGAAATCTGATTTTCAACACTCTGAGTGACCTTGCAGATTGTGTGATAACCTATAAGACACTCTTGGCATTTCCCATTTGAGTTGACATGTTTTGATACATCGAACTTACTTTGCTATCTTCGGTTCATAAAAAGCTAAGCTGGTGGAAAGTGGCAAACTGTGCTGTACATTTATGGCTACAGTCTCCATGTGACTGTTAGAAAAATAAAGGAAAATATAAGTGTCAGTAAATGTGGCCTATAGCACAAGAACATTCTGTCTGCCTGTTGATATGGGAAAGGGGTACAGGGTTGAGGAACATGGGTGAATTTAAAAATAAACCTCAGCATGTAAAAGGATTTCAAATTGTCAAAATGAAAGTCACTGATGCTGAGTTGGGTTTTTAAATTTTTTTTAAATTGGAGTATAATTGCTTTACAGTGTTGTATTAGTTTCTGCTGTGCAACAGGGCGAATGAGTGACAACTGGACGTCCGCCCGCTTCCGCTGGGAGCTCCCTCCCACCCCCTGGCCCTCTAGGTCATCACAGAGCAGTGAGCTCGGCGCTCCCCGTGATGTCTGTCTGACACGTGGTAGTGGATAAGTGTCAAGGCCACTCTCTCAATTTGCTCCACCCTGCCTTCTGAGTGGGAGTTTTTGAGTGTAACGTAGGATGGCAGGCTAGAAGGAAAAAAAAAACTTTCCTTCATGGAGTCATACACTTGTTTGTTGAGTTGCTCATTTTAGTTCTATGGAAGTCCAAGGAAAACTCAGCATTTTCAGATGAACAACATCAAATTAAGATTGCTGAACAATTGGTCACATTGGAGGAGCTGGCCTACTTCTGTTGCTCTTAACTTCATGAAGGGCTACAGGATTATGTAGTAAATGGTGGTGTTCATGAGAAATACAGCTGAGCAACCTGGCATAAGCGTAAAGGCAGGCAACTGTGGATGGCGCAGTACAGAATTAGATCCTAGGTCAGGGAGAACGTAAGGTCACTGAACCAAGCTCTGCACAGGGTCCAGCCCAGCCAGCAGATGTTAAAACAAGACACTTCTGGATGCCTAATCCACATTCAGTAAATACTTGTTGATTAATTGATTGACTTACTGATTGACAAAATGGTCTCTAGGGATGCCAGGTTGGATGACTAGGCTTTGACATTAACTCCATTAATATGTCAGAGGCTTAAGCAGGTCTCAACATTTTCCTGCCTCAGAATTCTCAGGTCTACAATACAGAGATAATCACCCACTCACAGTGGTTACAGGAACGAAGAGAAGATGGGAAAAAGGCGAGATTATTGTTGAAACCTGAGGCACCCTTCTCCAGCTGAGAGGTGCCAGCACCAGATCTGCAGGGAATCAGCTTAACAGCTCTGCTGTCAGTCTCCTGAAAGGAGAGACAGAGGGCGAGTCCTGTTCCAGGAGCACGAGGCACAGCCAGGCGCATGAAGCAGGGTCGAAGGACTGGCAGAAGGCAGGGAATGTTGAGCAGACAAGCAGGAGCAGCTTGAAAACCTCTGGGAAGAAATCTCAGGGATGCTCTCCTCTGAAAACCTTCCCCTGAAGCCCACTCCTGCTCTATCCTATTAGAGCAGAAGCTCTCAAACCTAAGTGTCTGTACATCAGGATCACCCTGGGATACTTGTTTTTATCAGGTTGCCCAGTCCTACCCCTAGAGATTCTAAACCATCACATTTCAACTGGACCCCAGAAATCTGTGTTTTAGCAAGGATTCCAGGTATTCCTGTAGCAGATGGTCTAGAGCCACAATTAGAGAAGGACTGACTTAAAGGGGACCCACCAAGCTGTGTACTTCTTAATGACAGTGCCGGCACCCATGGTGACACGAAGATGCCATTGGGTCTCATATCCAAACAATGCTAATTTTGGATTTCTTGGTGTACCAAGGACCAATATCATTCAGAAAACATTCTCTGAGAACCCGTCATGTGAAAAGCATTGAACAGCAGAAGAACAATCATGTGCACAGGTAATTTCAAAACCAGGCTGACTTTCATAGAATCAGCAAGTCCTTAATAGGAAACCTGAAGACAAGAAGGAGTCCGTCTAAATGCTGGGATCTAAGAAAGCACCTTGGAAATGGTGCCATCTAAGGTGAAGCTGGAAGGAAGAGAGGACTGCATCTGGTGTGAAGAAAAGCACTCAGGCAGAGGGAAAGGTTTAAACAAAGGCAGGGACACCTCGGAATCCAGAGCGATGGCATGTGCCCGGCCTGCAGAGAGTGAGGTGGAGCAGATTAGAAAAAAGGCTACAAGGGTGGGCTGGGACCATACCTCAGAGAGCTCCAAACAACAGGATGAAGTTTGCTTTTTGTCCTGAAGGCAATATATGCAGGTTTTTGAGAAGAGTAGCTAAAAAGGATGTTTCATCTGTTTAATTTAATAGGTAACACAATGTTTAACTTAAACAGTATTCTTTTTTAAAAAATTGAACTATAGTTGAAGTTATACATGCCGGGCAGTGCAGCCAAAAATTTGTTTTGGTTTCATCCATGGCATAGCAGGAAAGAATACACCTGCAGTGTAGCAGACGTGGGTTTGATCCCTGGGTTGGGAAGATCCCCTGGAGAAAGGAATGGCAACCCACTCCAGTATTCTTGCCTGGAAAATCCCATAGACAGAGGAGCCCGGCAGGCTACAGTCCATGGGGTTGCAAAGAATCCGACGTCACTTAGTGATTAAACAACAACAACAAAATAGTTGAATTATGAGGTTGTGTAAATTTCTGCTAAACAGCAAAGCGATTCAGTTATACTAAATATAAATCCTTTTTTATATTCTTTCCCATTATGGTTTATCACAGAATAATAAATATAGTTCCCTGAGCTGTACAGAAGGACCTTGTATATTTATTAAACAATATTCTTAGTAGTTAATATATCCATGGGGCACAGAATTTTAAAGGAACAAGATGGCACATAAATGTAAAATTTCCCTTCTTTCCACCCCTGCGCCCCTGCCGTTTATTCTGGAAGCAACTAATGCAACCTATTTCTTTTGTATGGAGACAACTGTTTGGTAAAATAGATAATGTCCCAATACTGGTTTGATAGTAATGGAGAAGAGAAAGATTAATGACAGAGACACCAGTCTGGCAATCACTACAGAAGTCTAGGTGATGAAACGAGGCATTGAGTAGTTACTCTGAATATAAGAGACTCTGAAAAGACATTTCATCATCCTTTCCTCCCATCCAATCTGTTTAGAAATGGCATGGTAGGAGTCGAAGACGACTGAAATTTTGGCTTGAGCCTTGAGGAATGGTGAGGAGGGGAAGCTATTTTGTGACAAGGAGATGGGGAAGCTGTGCAGGAAAGATGAACCCTGTTTTGGAAATTTTTGTTTGTGAAATGACAAATGTTCCATTAGCCCGTGAGCCACGCAGCTGGAAGAGAAATATATACCGGGAAGTCAAGGGCAAAGAGCTGGTAGTTAAAGCTGTGGGATCAGATGAGCTTGAGAGAGGAAGATAAAAGGGGTACGGAGGACTAAAACACGTCCACACGTAAGGGGAGAGTAGAGGAAGCCGGAGACCGAGGAGGATCTGCGTTACTGAGTCCTGGGGGAGAAAGAGTTTCAAAGGGAGAGGCATGGAGTTCTGGCTAATACCTCACTGTGGGAACAGAGATGTGGTGCAGTAAGGAGAGGCGCTGAAAGGAAACCTGTGGACAACCTGGCGATGAGCAGATTACTGATGAGCTTTAAAGGATAATTGCTGAAGAGTGGTGAGGGGGAGTCATGCAAGGGAGAGAGTGAAGGGAAAGGTGCAGGGGCCTTGTGAAGACCTTTCTCTCAAGAAATCTACTAGGAATGGAGGGAAAGGAATAAGGCAGAGAAAGGACTTTTCTTTTTTTTTTTTCCCCTGCAAGTGCAGTGGAAAATGTTGACAAGAAAAGGGAGGGACAAGAAAAGGAAAAATATTTAATGGAGCAAGATGTCCGTAAGAGATCAAAGGGGAAAAACTGAAATGAAGGGAGGGAAACCGAGGAGTTGACACCTGATTACCTCAGCCCTCTCAGTAAAGAAGTCGAGCTTAGCCCCCATGCTGGAGGGAGGTTTTTGATTTTTGGAGGTCTGCTCCCTCACCGTCAGTCTCCAAAGAGTTGTGCTGAAAGTACATTTGGTCTCTGAATAATCTTGGAAATGTATTCAAGAACTATCATGTTCTTTCTGTAGCCCGGAAAGAAGAGCGGAGCAAGGGACACAGCATTCCTTCCAGATGGGAGACAACCATGGGGCTCTGTTACGCACTCATGTTGGAAAGAGCACGCAAACAGCAACTGCAACTTGTCTGTTAACATCCTGTGAAAACTACCAACAGGTACGCACAAGCAATTTATGGGGGAGACGCGGGAGGTGAGTGGAGTCAGTATGCCTCCCTGTGATCTGGGTCAGTGCAGACACTTCCCCAGAATTCATAATCGGTGCTTCTCCAAGGACAGAACACAACGCCTTCCTCCTTCTCCCCCCTTTCCTTGTGAGCCTTTATCTTCACTCGCCCATCCTGGATTTACTCCCAGAATACCAAAGAAAGGCAGAGAAGCAGCATTTCTGCTCAGGTTAAAAACGGTTACAATAAGGGCATGTTAGTTGTGAAAACCTGTGTTCTCCAAGAGGATCACAAGGACCTGCAAACATACCCTGATTTTGTTCCCAGGTTAATATATTTTAGTTTAGCTTGTTTTTTTTTTATGCTGTCCTAGTCTTTTCTTCTTCTTTATTTTTGTAATAACACTTCAATTTTAAATCTCCCCCATATGAGTGGCTTATATTGTGCCTGCCTCAAGCAATTCTATAAGAAAATTATGTAAGTACATTTAAAGTTAGACATTTATTCCTTCATTTTAAAATTTGATATGACTCCCAGGGAGTGCTTCTTATTGTTTACAGTTTATTTCCTGAATTCCAATAGAGCAGGGTATGTGTAAAACCCACACTGTCCGTTTCCTTCTTAGGCAGCGTATTAGTTGGTCAAAGCACACTTCTAAGGCTATACTGCCCTCAAGTGGTCCGGCTTGAGAACAAACAACTATTTTTTTTTTTCTGGATGGAAACCGAGTTACTAACCAGACTTGTCTGACTTAACAGTAACTTCTGACCAGAAAAACAACAACAACAACAAAAATTATTGTATGCCAAGTCTGAAGAGTATGAGGGAAAAGGAAGATTTTATTTCCCATCGTTCTCTCAAAAGGTATAGAGTAAAAAGTACAACAGCAAGAGCCACAAGCTTGTTTTGTTAATCATAGAGCAAAAGAGCCACAAGCTTGTTGTATTAATTTTAGAGTAACTGTCTGCACATATGCGGCCACAGGGATGAAGCTGTGGGATATGGGCTGAACTGGCTCCATCTTCAGCTTCTCAAGGGCAACCCCCTCATCAGAACTCATGACATCATGTTCCACAACTAAGGACACACAGTTGTTTGGAAAGAATGCATTCGGGGAAAACATTCAACTTTTCCCCATGTGGCCAAGACTCAAAAAGGAGGCCAACAATTAGGGTGATTACAGTAATCACAGATGGCTTGTGGAGGAGGGTACTGCTGTGGAGGGCCTATAAAGGTAGCTCTGTGGGGACTCTGCTCTAACCGGCCACCCTCAAGGCCCTCTAATGCCTACGGTTAGCTTCCCACGTTGTTGGTGGAGAAAGGAAGAGACCACCCTCAAAGGGATGAACAGCCCACTCAGGATGCGTCGGGCTGTTCTGGGCTTGGACTGCAGAGGCAGGTCGCTTGTGGGGTATTTGGCCACTCAGCTAGAGAGCCCCTCCTGGCACAGGGGGGACAGCTAAAAATGCACGCGGTGCTGCCCCCTGTGGTTCGGCACGCTCTTTCTGGTATTGGGGGTGATTTCTGTTAATCGTGAAAATCCTTCAATGATGGATGATTTCTGAGTGGGAAAACACGAGTTCTCATACACTGCTCTTTGGCTGGGCACAGAGATGAACTGGGCTGGTCCAGTGAGTAGAAACGAGCTCTTAATTCATCCATTATCTGGTGCTATGGGAAAGAACGCTGAGCTTCGTAACTTGGGATCTAGAATCATCTCTGCACACCAGTTATGTGACCACGAGAGACTCATTTAAACCTTCTGGGCTCAGGTTCCTCATCTGCAAACCGTGACATTAGCTCAGGTTAGCGGTTTAACGACTGCTACGTGGGTGTGCCCACAGGCTACTGCCAGAATGCAGAGTCCTTTCCCCTCCTTCTTTAGGCAATAGCAAGGCCACTCGGATTCACTTTATACATCTAAATTTGAAAACCACTGGATCAGATGGTCTGTGCCTCTTTCCTTTCCAGCTACATTATTCTGTGGTGAGGACAGGTACTCTGAGTGGTGATGGTGACACTCACTGGTGACATTCTTTTTCTTCTTAAGTGAAATCATATATGGCTCTCAGTCCAAATGCTTCCCTATAAAATGAGTCTCATCTGATTCTGGCATTCTGGGATGACACCAAGTGTGTGTGCTGGAAGAGGGGAGAAGAGGAAGAGGTGTGAATCACTGCGATCCCACAGCTCCTGGGGGACAGAGGCCAGGGAAGGAACTGGGCAGAGCTCACCAAGCAAACACCAGTCTAGGAGCGTAGGCATGTGAATAAGTGTGATTATATTCTGTCAGGAAAATCAGCCAGAAAATGGAAGATCACGGCTAAGGAATGCTCTGGAAAAAATACCAGGGAACATAGACAGAATAACAACTTTTTAAGGAAAATGATAGATTAATATATATATATACATGTCATATATATTATATATAAGATCTAATTGCAACTTTTTTCTCAGGAAGCTATAAGGTCTGAATGGGCCCCCAAAGAAAAATACCCTAAAAAGAATTAAAATTTTCCAGAAACGGAAGGTTTTAATACACTGTACACGTGTCTCATTCCTAGTAGGAGCCATCATTAATAAAATTAATAAGATTTGTTTTCATCCAAGAAGCTTTCCCTTTAAGGTCACTTAAAAACAGAATAGAACATAAAATGTGTATAGTTTTATTTGTCAACCACTGAAAGTTTTTCCCTCTGTAGTGTTTAAGTTGAGATCATACAAGTATGGATGAACAATAGTTGGGCTTCAATCCCCTCTCTTGATAACATGTGATACCAATTAAGTACCCGACCAAGGGACTCAGCATCATGAAATAGCCACTGTTCTAGTTCAAGTATGCCAAGTAAATGCAGAAAAATTTTCTTTTCTGCTTTGTGTTTTCATATCGGCATCTGTCATTTTATTAAGAGATTATAATTTATGAAATTGCTCAAACTGTAGTTCATAGTTACATGAACTTTTGAGGCCTGATCTGTATGCCCCTCAATAGATTTCTCTATTGATGTATCCCATTATTGTGCTGAAAATATCGTCTAGATGGTGAATGTTCACCCAGTGAACAAATATTTACAGAGCACGTATTATAGGAAAAGCACTGAAGTAAACAATATGGGGATGCAAAGATGGGCCAGACACAGTCCTGGCCCACAAAGTGCATACAATCTAGTAAAAAGTGATGTGTGTAAACAACCACAAAATAAGAAAGTAAATAGTTGACTACTAGACACACGCGTAGTACTGTGTGCTTCTGATACAGAGTTAAGGGTGGGGTTTTAGGTAATTTTTTCAGGAAAGGGTTTATGGAGCAAACTTTTGGCTCAGGCCTTAGGTGTACATAAAATTTAGGTAGAGGTGGGAAGAGAGACTGCGGCAGGCGGGAGTGGCAGGAACAAAGCTCCAGAGGTGGGAAAGCACAGCCAGCGCTGAGCGGACAGCAAGCCTGGCAGAAGGCTGTTGCTGCAGGGGAAGAGGGGGCTGGGGGGTGAAGAGCAGCAGACAAGTCTTGACAGGACCCTGGCATTATACTGGAGAGGCAGTTTTATTTCTGCTGAGGGGAGGGAGGGGTTTTATGGCTGCAAGCACAGAAACATTTAAAAGGGAAAGTGGCCAATCCAAAATAGCCTCTGGAAGACTATCAAGCTAGCCCAGGTGTCAAATGGTGGAAGTTTGACTTAGAGTGATGGCATTGTTGTGTGAACGTGTGCGTGGTGGAAAGTAGTACTGGAAAAAAAATGCAGTTCAATGCAAAGTCACTGCACAGGGTGAAACAATCAGTTGGACAAAATGAAAAAAGTTAGAGTCCTACATATAAAAACATTACAGCCACCTTTCAGCAGATGGCCTAAAGGTGTGTGTGTGGTGTCATGTCTGGAGTAACGAGTGTGATATATTTGTACCCGTAATTAGCCATAAACTCGTGCCATCATTTTCCAAAGTAAAAGAACATTCTTTTAAAATTAAAGTGAAGAAACATAATCTGGAAGCAGGGAGATGTGGTTGGGTACTCATAATCATTACTTTGTAAAGGAGGTTGAGTATTTTTCCATTTCAGCAAGTCATTAGAACAAGTGGAAAGTCTATGGGAAGAGAGATACAGTCTGTAAACAGAACAAGATAATGTAAATTTCCTTACAAATGGTCTATAGTTTTTTCTTGTTAAAAACCATGAGTATTACACCCAATTCTTTTGTATTTTACTTCCCTGTTTACCATGCTAGGGCAAATGTCACAGTTTATGTCAGGTTTAACTAGACAACTAGAGTAAATGACTGTCTGTAATTACAAAAATTAAAATGGTAACAAGATGCAGTCATTGAATTAATTCAACAACTGCAGGTTGAATGCTTGTTCTGAAGGCAACTTTGGGCTAAATTTTCAGGGAACCGAGATAAAAGAAACTCAGCTCTTTCATAAAAAGGCTTGAAATTTAGCTGACTAAATCTGACTAAAGAATAAGAGGAATCTAAAAATCAATAAATCATCATATTGTAGGCCCCTGATGTTTTTCAGGAATTCGTCTGGAGAGTTTAGAAAATTCCCAATCCTCAAATTCCACAACAGCATATCACTGCCATGAAATATTCATGCAGCAACAACTTGACATCATCAGAGGTATGCTGGACAACAATGGGGCTGGATTCCTGGGCTCACTCACTTGGCTAGTGACCCACTACCTCAAACCAGCTTTGCAGAACTCCTGAATGGAAGTCGTTGCAAAGTTGCAAACAGCAATACCATGAACCTTAGGGATTAATTGAAATGTCGAAACTGGGACTGTAGCACTACACAGGGTCAAGCACTGTACAGCAAGAAGCCTGTTCAAAAGGGACTGAAAGAACACAGGCATCCTTAGAATAGAGTCGGCTTCTCAGAAAATGCGGGCTTGTGTTCAGAATGAGTCATGTTCAGGATTGGTAGAAATGAGAGAAGAATGGGGAAGGGAAACATCCCGGCATCTGGCCTTGCCTGACTTCTTGCTTCTGGGCTCTTTCTTCTCTGTCCTCTGTCTTGATTGGCTAGATCCCACCTACAGGCTTAGCCCGACCTCAGCCAGTAAGCCAGTCCTTTGCCTGGGCATGCGTGGTTTCAGCAGCTCTGACAGTGGGCAGCAGGCCTATTATTAAGTGATAGGTGCCACAGCAGGCACTTTATTTAATCATCATACCAAATCTGTAAAATATTGTTTTCCCAAGTTCCCTGGTAGCTCAGATGATAAAGAATCTGCCTGTAATGCGGGAGACCTGAGTTCAATCCCTGGGTTGAGAAGATCTCCTGGAGAAGCAAATGGCAACCCATTTGCAACTAACATACAAATATATAAAGAAATCAAGGCTTACAAAAGTTAAGCTAAGCAACTTGTGCAGGATCATAAATCTGGTGGCAGGAGAAGAAAATTCAAGTCCAGAATCGTTTACTTCGATAGATTGCCTCTCAGGCTCTGAAACACATATTCCTAGCCTTGGGTGTCAGAGGCACAAGACTGGCTTACTTGCTGGTAGGCTTTCATTGGGTGACTCAGTTTTGACAAGCTTCTGCCTTGTTCTACAGAAACAATCCTGTAACTATATTCCTGCTGGTCTTACTCTTTGTGACTTACCAGCTCTTCTGCAATGGGAGTCTCTTCTTGCCCTTTTCAGACATCTCCTTTTCCCAGGATGAAAATCTTGTTTCACTTGAATGTTTGGACTCTACTACCAGTTAACAGCTATCCCTGGAACTGTCTGTATAACTAGGTTTCTCAGAATGGTTGTCTTGGATTCTGCATATCTGTCTGTCAACCATATACTAGTCCATCCCCACCCTTGAAGTCTGGCTCTTTCTGAAAGGAACTGCTTGCCCCAGACTACCCCCAGTTTTCTGTTCTCATATCTGTCCCAAACTCCATTCTTTCTGTTACACTTTTTTTTTTAAATTTTACTTTACAATTCTGTATTGGTTTTGCCATACATTGACATGAATCCACCACGGGTGTACATGCGTTCCCAAACATGAACCCCCCTCCCACCCCCCTCCCCACAACATCTCTCTGGGCCATCCCCGTGTACCAGCCCCAAGCGTGCCATATGCTGCATCGGACATAGACTGGCGATTCGATTCTTACATGATATTATACATGTTTCAATGCCATTCTCCCAAATCATCTCACCCTCTCCCTCTCCCTCTGAGTCCAAAAGTCCTCTATATACATCTGTGTCTTTTTTGCTGTCTTGCATACAGGGTCATCATTGCCATCTTTCTAAATTCCATATATATGTGTTAGTATACTGTATTGGTGTTTTTCTTTCTGGCTTACTTCACTCTGTATAATCGGCTCCAGTTTCATCCATCTCATCAGAACTGATTCAAATGTATTCTTTTTAATGGCTGAGTAATACTCCATTGTGTATATGTACCACAGCTTTCTTATCCATTCATCTGCTGATGGACATCTAGGTTGTTTCCATGTCCTGGCTATTATAAACAGTGCTGCAATGAACTTTGGGGTACATGTGTCTCTTTCAGTTCTGGTTTCCTCGGTGTGTATGCCCAGCAGTGGGATTGCTGGGTCATAAGGCAGTTCTATTTGCAATTTTTTAAGGAATCTCCACACTGTTCTGTTACACTTTCTTTCTTTCAGTACTTGTTATTCAGTTGCTGAGTCATGTCCGACTCTTTGTGACGCCATGGACTGCAGCACGCCAGGCTTCTCTCTGCCCTTCATTATCTTCCATAGTTTGCTCAAATTCATGTCCATTGACTCGGTGACACCATTCAACCATCTCATCCTCTGCTTCCCTCTTCTTTTGCCTTCAATCTTTCCAAATATCAGGGTCTTTTCCAATTATTCAGCTCTTCACATTAAGTGGTCAGAGTACTGGAGCTTCAGCTTCAATCTAGTACTAGTACTAGACAAATTAGGGAGTCTGTCTCCCAAATTATTTAGCCTTCCATGTGCAGTTATTTGTCCAGCTCCTTTAACCGTGTAGCTGGGCTATGTGTGACTCATAATGTTAAGTATGGTAGAACAGTGGTAGGAAAAAGCATAGTGTATTCTTGAGAGGTGCAGAGCTTGACCTCACAAGGGTGGGAGGGTGTGTTTGACAGGTCGTTGAAAATAAAGGTGAATTAGTGATGTGAATGTTCAAATTACCTTACAGTTGCACTCATTTCACATGCCAGCAAGATGATGCTCAAAATCCTTCAAGCTAGGTTTTAGCAGTAGATGAACCAAGAATTTCCAGATGTACAAACTGAATTTAGAAAAGGCAGAGGAACCAGAGATCCAATTGCCAACATCCGTTGGATCATAGAAGAAATAAGGGAATTAAAAAAAAAAGTCTACTTCTGCTTCATTGACAGGACTAAAGCCTTTGACTGTGTGGATCACAACAAACTATGAAATGTTGTTAAAGAGACATGAATACCAAACCACATTACCTGCCTCCTGAGAAACCTGTATGCAGGACAAGAAGCAACAGTTAGAACCAGACATGGAAAAACAGACTGTTTCAAAATTGGAAGACAAGTACGTCAAGCCTGTATATAGTAACCCTACTTATTTAACTTATATGCAGAGTACATCATGTGAAATACCGGCTGGATGAAAGCACAAACTGGAATCAAGATTGCCGGGAGAAATATCAAAAACCTCAGGTATGCAGATGATAACCACTCTAACAGCAGAAAGTGAAGAGGAACTAAAGAACCTCTTGATGAAAGTGAAAGAGGAAAGTAAAAAAGCTGGCTTAAAACTCAACATCAAAAAACGAAGATCATGGCATCTGGTCCCATCACTTCATGGCAAACAGATGAGGAAAATGAAGAAACAGTGTCAGATTTCATTTTCTTGGGCTCCAAAATCAATGAGGATGGTGACTGCAACCATGAAATTAAAAGACGCTTGTTTCTTAGAAGAAAAGCTATGACAGACCTAGACAATGTATTCAAAAGCAGAGACGTCACTTTGCCAGCAAAGGTCCACATAGTCAAAGCTGTGGTTTTTCCAGTAGTCATGTATGGATACGAGAGTTGGATCATAAAGAAGGCTGAGCATCAAAGAACTGATGCTTTTGAACTGTGGTGCTGGAGAAGACTCTTGAGAATCCTTGGACATCAAGATCAAACCAGTCAATACTAAAGGAAATCAACTCTAAATATTCATTGGAAGGACCGATGCTGAAACCGAAGCTCCAATACTTTGGCTACCTCATGTGAAGAACTGACTCTTTGGAAAAGACCCTGATGCTGGGAAAGATTGAGGACAAGAGAAGAAAGGGGCAACAGAAGATGAGACAGTTGGATGGCATCACAGACTCAATGGACATGAGTTTGAGTAAACTCAGGCGTGTTGCAGTTCATGGGGTTGCAAAGAGTCGAACACAACTTAGCAACTAAACAACAACAGTGAGGTGAAATCACATTAAAGGCAATTTTAAATTTGGGATGAGGCACTTGCATATAACCCAACAGTGATGAGAAGTTATTACTCATGCAGGATGGACTGGAGAGGAAAAGACTGAAGAGAGAGAAACTGAGAAACCATTAAAGTTGTGCACATTTGAAGTGATGACAGCCTGGACCGGACTTTATAATATCCCAAAGGAAGGTGACAGGAAACACCATATGAAGCAAAAACTGTAGACTCAGTGACAGACCGGATTTTTAGAGAAGTGGAAATCAATATTGACTGCAAACTTGTAAGTATGGTGGTGTCATTGGTGGAAGCAAAGAAATCTAGGAAGGGGAATCAATACAGTGGGGGGAGAACCCTAAAATCCCAGCTCTCTGTCCAAGATGTTTCAGTAATAGCACTGATTATATCTGAGTATGTTGTTAGTAAGTATTCAAGCAGAGGCATGTTTTAAAATCAGTTGAATTGTTGAAGTGAGACTAGAAGGCGAATGAGAGGATCAGAGTTAAATGATCTGTCTGGGATGGGTGTGGGAGTGGAAGTCATGACTATGGATGAGGGAGCTATAGGGGAATTCAGTCCTACTCTGGCAAGTGGTCCACTGTTTGTCACAATATTCTGGGGCTTGGTGTTTGCTGGGCCAAGGGCCAAGGATGGGGAAGGGAGTTACGGATGGACTGAATATTCATAATAAAAGAATCTGTTATACAACTTGGCTCTTAAAAAGTCCACCTCGGTTCCTAAGTATGGAATCTTGTGCATGAGAACACTGATGATTCAGCACCCGTGTGAGCCTCTCCTAACCCATCTCACCGAGAAAAGCGGCCCAAGGGCTGCTGCTATCATCCCCCTTGGGTGCTAAAACACTGAAAGTGCTGCAAAATGCCTCTCTTCTTAGATCAAATATGATAATTATTGAGTTGGACTTTAATTCAAATTCCCAGTTTTCCTTTCCATAGTGTAGATCGGTGACCAAGATAAGCCAGTGGCTGACTGTGTCTAAGTCAGTGTCCTCAGCTGTAAAATGGGAACCTTAACACCTGCCTTCCCTTTCTGTGAAAACAGATCAATACAGAATTTATATTTTGTCTGAGTGATGGCAGATTGCTTATTTCAGTATGGTTCTGTTAGCTTGTAAGTGTAGAGACCAGTGATGGGTGTAATCAACACAACTTTTATGTAACTTCAGGACGAAACTAGGTTTCTTTTAGTTCTGATCCTAATTAAAATTTAAAACTTTGTTTAAAAAAAAATAAAATGAAGGAAGGGAAAAATGTGGTTATTTAAGGTGGGTTCTTTTATGAGGGGGAATTTCTTGGAGATGAACTGGCATTTGTCCAGTAATGCTCTGAGTTCAGTGAATAACTCAGCATACATGCATTAAGTTTCCAATGACAAATATGAAGCTTAAAAAGTTAAGTGGAAAGTACTTGGCAGGAAACATATTTCCAGTTTGACGAAGGGAAATGTTTTTGGTGGTTGGCCAAAGCTGACAGGCATAAGGGTTAACCCATCCTCACTCATCACAGTAAGAGAAGTTGCCAGTTATCACTGGCAATGGTTTTCCCAAAGAAACCACAGCCAAAGTGCCGTGGCTTTCCCAAGGAAACCTGGAAGGAAGCTGACCTCTGTGTGAGTGTGGTGTGTGCGTGTGCGTGGACATAGTGCACAGGTATGCCTTACACGTGAATGACTCATTGAAGACATGAAACGTCTCTAATGTATAAACTCCTTTCTAAAAAGGAGGAAAAAGTCTGATAGCGGTACTATAATTCTCTTCTTTCAGACATGAGTCTGAATATAGGTCTCTCTTCTCACTGTGCTAACATCTTTTAGCACAGTAAAAAGGATGTGATCTTCTGGATGACTTACCCATGGTCACACAACTCATGAAGAGCAGAACAGAAATTCAAACCCATGACTGTTTCACTCAAAAGTTCAAATATTTTCTGCTACATTTGCTGCCTGCAAAAAATAATGGTGTGGATGTAGAGACGAAGCAGGAGGCTGGCGGGGATGACCCAGCCTACAACATGCGTATTTCTGATTTTATGACATCTACTTTTTTCTAATGGTTGCAGGGGAGGCACTGAGATTGATAAGCACTCACTCCAAGACGGAGACAAACTCAGCCTCAGAGAGGCCGCAGCGGCTTTGCCAAGGCCACAGAGCCAGAACATGGGAGAGCCAGGACACAAAGCCAGAGATATGCGACTTAAAACGTTTGGTTTCGGGTGAAACGTTTTCAAGCATGATACCTCTTTAAACCTGACAACAACCCCAGGAGAGGAATGCTACGGTGATGGAAAGAAACTGGAATCCAACACAAGAGACAGATTCGCTAGCCTTCCTTATGGGTTATTTCAAATTAGCTCCCACATTTTGAGGCTGGGGTGGGAGAAGAAAAAAATAAATAAAAGGTTTTATTTTCCCAAATGGGAAACATAAGGAGATCAGATTTTGTTTGTAGGCTCTGACCTCTTTCTGTATGAATGGTAACTATTGTCCTGTCTTCTTTGTTCTGATGAGAGTTAAGATAATTCTTAAATCAGAATTTCTTAAGAAATTAAGTAGTGTTCTACATATAAACGTGCAGTTGTGTTCAGGGCAATCTGCACAACACTGTGATGGTCACTGGACCTGCCCTGTGAAGTCTACCCCTGTAGAATAATTTGGTACTGGGGAGACCTTCACTCCCCTTTTCATTCTTTCTTAAAAGAGGGAAATTTCATTCCCCCCTCAGGTGGGACCATATAATACTTCTAGATGTCTCCTGTCATTTTCCTCTGTAGAAGGAGCTAACCTGATTGGTTAAGAGCCTGAAAGCCACGAGCCATCATTTCTCCAAGGAGTAAGGTCAGTGAATTGTAAAGTTAGTGATAGCCAGGCCTTTCTCTTACTGGTTTGAATGGCTATGCTCATGGACAGTGGCTCACTTGTGCTTCAGGATCCAGGAAGTAAGCAAACTTTCCCCCAGTAGGGTCAGCCGGGCTTCTGCTCTTGTTGCCAGCTTTCTTGTCTGTGAACGGGTGAGTCAGGAGGCCCATCACCAGAGGCGAATTAACTTTAATCTAATAAATCTTCATTTCCTAAAGGAAGTGCTATATTAGCCTAACTTAAAACATGTTAGTTCCCTAAAAGGAAGTACTATTAGCCTCAGGTCAAAGTCCCATTTTCCAGTCTACATTTATTGTGACTAAAATTGATAATCTGAAATTAAAGCCTAAAAGGAAGGGAGACTATGCAAGTTAGGCATTTCAGTCCTCTGTTGTCTTCAAACACCGGCATAACATAACTATTAGCAGGTTGTGGCTCCCAGTTCTTAAGAGTCATGGATTTGTTTTGCATTTTTCTTTGCTTTGCTTAAAAGGCACACAATAAACATCTGTTGACTGATTAATAATAAGCTACTAAACCAGAGCTGGTGTTTAAATTAATCCTACTTGAGCCAAAACAGTTGGCCTGAGGCACTGAGCAGATCTCACAAATCAAATGTATCTACCTTCCCACCAGAAAACAACATGCTGTATTTTAAGATGAAAGCAGAGGAGGAAGCAGAAAAGGAGCTAACAGGACCTCTCACTGGCACCAGAGGCGCTCAGTCTGGAAGCCACTGCAGCTTTCTGCCTCCTCTGAGAGCGCTGTGCTAGTAGCCAGCAAGTCCAGAGAGGCAAAGAGTCATTGAGGATCAAAACAAATTAAAAGATTCCATGTACTCTGGAATTTATATGGAAGTTCCTCTGAGGAAAGCAGAAATAACTTTTTTGATTGGTTGCTTCATCCATTCATTTATTGGCAAGTAGATACAGAGCACCTATAACTCTTCTAGGTAGAACAGGTTTCTTTGCACTTGCAAATACTTCCAAGATGAAAGGAACCTGTAGAAAGTCCAATGTGGTTCAAACCATGTTCTCCAGGCCAACTTTACCAATAATAAAGCTTATTTTTTTTTCTAGCTCCATCTTACTCTGGTCTATCTCTTAATTGATTCAGAAATTAAAAGGGGTGACTCATTATTGCCCCCTAAAATTTCACAACGTTTATTTTTTTATACAAAAAATTACAGAACTTGCTCTTAGAATATTCCTTAGTTTAGACTGGTTTACATCAATTGGATATTTGGTAAGTGCTGACGGACAGCAGGTAAACAGTACACTTCCCGCCTTATTCCTGTGACTCAGCTAGCTGAAGAACCATGCTGACTGCAGGGTGGAAGAGACTACAAGAAGTCACCCAGATAGAAGGCCACTCTGTGTCCACACTGAAAGACAGAGATGGCCAAATATAGAGACAGGCCGGGCTTGGCTAAGATGCTCAAGAAGTCTGGGGTTGTTGTTCAGAGGTCATAAATATGGAAAGGTAACCAAGGCCCCCCATTGCACATCTTACAGTATGACCTCATCAGTTTAATCCTGGAAATCTTTTGAAGCAAGGGTAACTAAATGCCTACCTTAACCGTAACAAAAGGGAAAGATTTATCAAAGTATTCAACATGGAGCCTGAGTATTCCTTATATGTATTTCTGAGTATTCCTTATAGGTATTTCTGAGTATTATATATATTCCTGGGTATTCCTTATATGGCATTTGAAGATTTAAGCAAAGCCCCTTCAGTATTCCTTGTGTTTTCAAAACACACTCTTGGTAACCAAATAAACTAACTTGCTAAATAGGTTTGTTGACTCTCAGCCAGTTAAATGTCAAAATTATTTACCAAAATCATTTACCTTGGTTCTGGAATGTTGGAATGTAGCTCTCTGTTTTGGCAGTAATTGGATATAGCAGGGTCAGTTTTCTACTACAACTCCTCTCAACTTATAACAATAAAATAAGGTTATGTGCACTTAGAAGTATATTTATGTTTATTATTTACAAAGACATTTGTGTTTGGTGAGTTAGGAAAGATGCATGCATACCTCTTCTCCAAGGGAGGTATCAAGTTATTAAAAGAATAAGAATGAAATGAAAAAAAAAATGAGGTTAAAAAAAATGAAGATGCAAAATCCATTCTTGTTTTTCTTAGTTTTTAGTGGGGAGTACTGCACGACAGAATTATTCACTAGTGCCCTGGACCCTGATGAGAAATAATCAAACTCCTGGAACTCCAGGCTGACACAGACAGAAGCACAGTCTGTGGAAATGTCTCAAAAATACATTTTGCTCTCACTAAACTGTTGACCACCTCAAGTCAGAAATTCAATTTACTCATCCAAGAGTCTGTACCTGGTACATGGTAGGCATTTGACATATAATTGTTAAGTGAATGAAATCTGCTGATCGTTTGTAACTCAGGGGTGATGAGATTTCAGGTAAATGCTTCTGTTAGGTGAGTAATTAATGCAATTACAAGCACATCTCCAGGAAACTGCATGAATGTCAGTGTTATCTTTGTTATCCTTATTAAACAGAGGCCCTAGAGAATGAACAGAAATGTCACCTAATATTATTTAATTAAAAGTAGATGATGGTATAATTGAAACTATAAAAATCGCTCATAGTTTTTCTTATGTTGCTGCTGCTGCCACTAAGTTGCTTCAGTCGTGTCTGACTCTGTGTGACCCTATAGATGGAGCCTACCAGGCTCCTCTCTCCCTGGGATTCTCCAGGCAAGAATACTGGAGTGGGTTGCCATTTCCTTCTCCAATGCATTACACACCCAATATTAAAATGCAAACAATAGAATATCACTGCAAAGCAATTCTATTATGCTTCACTCACATGGAAAGTTTGCATCTCTTAATAAATTACTTTTGTTGCCATTTCTACTAATTTCTTCATGTTTTAAAAGATAACTGATCTGTTTTTTAAAAACACCCTGTAATCCACTTCTAAACAAACAGCTACTTCCATGTATTAGTAATCTTGTAGAAAGAACACCCAGAACTTAATAAAATCTGAGAAGACTTTAGAAAGTCCTGACTCACAAGAACATAGTGCTTGTTTGGTTTCAAGCCATTGGCCACTTCATTGTTGGGATTTTCTAAGTTAGGTAGTGTTACACTTGGAATATGCCAGCGAGCATTAATACCAATGACCGCAAGTGAAACGGCTAGGCTTTCCAAATCCAGTGTTCTCCTTAAGGCAGCAGAGGGCAGTAAAGGCACTATTAGTGGATTACATAAACCTTTTAATACAATCTGGAGAGAACTGTTTATTTCCATACAATTGCATTTTCCATTTTAAACATGAGACATGTAAGTGGTTTGAAAGACAGTACTTTTTTTTTTTTTGGTCTCAGATTCATTTTTGTAGCCATATAGAATGTTTACTAAGTATAATGAGCTATCTACCCAGCAATTCAGGGACTTACAGTTCAATTTAATATAACAGAAAAGTGAAGATAATACCACATTGGGATCTTGATCTAAAATTTACCTCTGTAGCACAGGAGATAGTAAAACTGTGGTAGCCTATCAAAGATAGAGTGCTGTGTTCATATTAGCAATGAATTTAAGAGGCGCATAGGCCCTTGAGGTCAACTAATGAGCCAAGCCCCTGGAAAGTTAACTGGATTCTGTCAACTGGATAGAGGTTAAACTATAAGCAGAAGAGTAGTCTCCTCATTCCTCTCATTCTTCACTTTTTTATTTTGCCACAAAGGTCTAGGAATACTAACTTGGAAATGCAGTAGTATTCAAATGATCTTGATCTTGTTCCTGTAAAAGTTTCAAGAGGTGAAAGTGAAAGTGAAGTCGCTCAGTCGCGTCCGACTCTTTGTGACCCCGTGGACTGTAGCCTGCCAGGCTCCTCCATCCATGGGATTTCCCAGGCAAGAACACTGGAGTGGGGTGCCATCGCCTTCTCCATGGGATCTTCCCGATTCAGGGATCAAACCCAGAGAAGAAAATAAACCCATTGATATCACATACTTGGTTTTTGTTGTCTTTTTTAAACTTTTTATGTTGTATTGGAGTGTACCCAATTAGCAATCTCGTGATAGCTTCAGATAGATAGCAAAGGGACTCAGCCATACATACACATGTATCCATTCTCCCCCAAAGTCCCCTCCCATCCACCCTGCCACATAACACTGAGCAGAGTTCCCTGCTAACATCAGATATTTGAAGCTTTAAATTCTTCTCTACCTGTGGCAAATCAATATATATTTCATGATCTTTGAAAGTAGGACCTTGTCGTTTCCTAACCCTAACCCCAGGACTAAAAGAAGACACTGCTCTTTTTTTTTTTGGCTGTGCCAGTTCCAGTACCCTAACCAGAGATTGAACCCAAGCACCCGGCATTGAGGACCCAGAATCTTAGCCACTAGACCACCAGGGGAGTCCTCACACTGCTCTTTTAACCTCAGCAAACTCATTTAAATCTGGCCCCTTTCCTTCTCTCCAGCACTGGATCTTGGTTAGAAATGTTACGAAATGAGGCCAGAATTGGCTATGGATGCTTTCTTAGCTGTGATCTTCCAAAGTCTAGGCTTCAATCTGGAAAGTCTGTCATTCACTTTCCCTACTGATGTAGGAAATGTCAGCATCAGGGGATATGGTTGTGTGCCCAAGGGTGAAAGAACCTCTGATAGAACAGACATCTCAGTGAAGCCAGGACACTGCTGTAACTGTCACCTTGAAATGTTTCATTTCTGGTCATTGTTTATCTATCTGGAACGGGAGGTCTGATTGACAATAGTAAGTTCAGGGGCCACCAGTGACTTTCTCCTGACCCCTGCAGCAATTTCGTCCTTCTTTAAAGAACACACACTAAGCCTCGGGCTCAAGAGCTCTTACTTTCATTTTTACTAGTTGCTTTGTTCTTAGCCAGCTTGCTTTGTTCTAAGTCTGCAGTCTTTCAGCAAGGGCCAGGCTGAAATCCCAAGCAAATTCTTCCAAGGCCAAAGAAGGAAATGTTCAACAGTCTCTGGAAACCAATAACCAAGAACATTAGGTTATCTTATTTGGATGTTAATATATCGGATGTTACATATTTTCCACCAAAATTAGACATTTTATGGATTAGCTGTTTATCCTCATTATGTCACATTCTCTAAGAAAGGTTAAAGGTGTATAGAGAGGTCTATGTTTTAAGTAGACTCTATATTTCTCATAAAGTAGAAGGTTTTTCAAAGTCAAAGGGAATACCACCACAGAGGCTCTGGTGTTATACACTTTACTTGAAATGCTAAATATTTTATGATTTCTTGAGGAGATGGCTAATAACTAACAGAATTATATAGAGGTGGTGCAGTGGTTAAAAACAAACAAAAAAATCTGCCTGCCAGTGCAGGAGATGTAAGAGATGTAGGTTCAATCCCTGGGTTGAGAAGACCCACTGGAGTAGGAAATGGCAACCCACAATAGCCAGGATAGAATGGGAGTTAAAATGGGCTCTAAGTTAGAAACCACTAACTAGTTCAACCACCTAAGCCTCCTTCTCTGCAACATTAAATGGGATTAATAATACCCACCTAAGTTACAGGGTTGGAGAAGGAAATGGCAGCCCACTCCAGTGTTCTTGCCTGGAGAATCCCAGGGACGGGGGAGCCTGGTGGGCTGCCGTCTATGGGGTTGCACAGAGTTGGACACGACTGAAGCGACTTAGCAGCAGCAGCAGCAAGTTACAGGGTTATTCTAAGAATTCATTGACTTAACTCTGTAAACAATAAAACACAGTGTCTGAAGCCTGTCAAGCACGCTCAGTAAAGCTACCCATTGTTACTGTTATTTTTAAATAACCGGATAAGAAGGAGGAAAAAGATGTACCCATCACGAGGTACAGATGCTTAAACACTTCCATGTTACTAACTAATCATTTAGAGCCTTGTGAGGAAGGACTCACTCTTCCACTACATCAGTGGACTCAGGTCCTGGGAGAACTTCATCCATTTATAAATTTACAGAATCTGAACAACCCAGAACAAACCAGGTCACCATTGTTCAGACTGGACCCTGCCCAAAGGGAACTGTTTGGGGAAATCTTTCATTTTCCAAGCCCTGCCCCCCATATTTGGGTTGTATCATCCCAGAAGAAGTGGCAATTTTTTTTTTTTTTTTTAGTTTTGCATAAATGTTCCATATGACTCAGCAGCAGCTCTGGGGTCCAATCCTAACTCCCACAGCTCTTTCATGACCCGACCTTCCAGTCATACCTTGGCTTCCCTTGTCTAGGGGAGCCTGCAGAGAAGTTTGCCCCTCACCTGGGATCTGCCCAGGTGAGGAGGGAGCTGTGCTCCAGTAACCTAGCCTCTGGTGAGGGAAACCAATCCAGGTCTGTCCTGGCTGTGGACTCCACCCTGAAATGCAAACTGAGGGAAAGAATGCCTTTTCTTCCTGCCTGAAACATATTGCTTGAGTATTGAGGCATGGGCGCTAGAGGGAGAGATGATGGAAAGCAACCACCTTTTCTGTTTCCCTTTTCATACCAGCAGCCTGAATGGTTGGTTGGTGGAGAACTTCACAGCCGTTGTCACCGAGTTCCTCTGTCTGAACCTCCATCCTAGGATCCACCTAGGTCAACCCAGCCTGTCCCGTCGCTTGGCGTTCTCTGATCTGTAATTCCACCGCTCTCTCTTCATAGCATCCGGTGCATACTGCCAGGAGCGTACATCCACAGAGGACAGGACCTCTGTGCCTCTGCTTTTCAAAATTTTACTCCCGGACCTAAAATGGTACCTGATACATAGCAGACATCCAGCAAATGTTGTTGACTGGGTGTCTACGTGAGTCACTACACGTAAAGGAGGGAGAAACAGCTCAACCGCAACTGCCTTCAGTACGGAGAACAGAGTGGATTCTCTATCATGAAAAGCCCCTCGCCTGAGCATCAGGGTGGATTTAGGCAGAAACAAAATGGCCCGGATTTGAACTGCCTGCAAGGAACAGAATGACTCTGCACAACAGACAGCAAGAGCACCCCAGAGCTGCAGTGTGGGGGCGGAGAGCTCACTGCAAGAGGGGGGCCTGCGCGGGAGAAGACCGCACGGGTGCGGGCGCTGCGTGGGGTGAAACCGACGGGAGAGTTCCGGTGACGGGGACGACCGACCCACGACAGGAATGGCCCAGTGCCATTTGAAGCTGACTGCTGCCTTCTCCCATGACCCCAAAACTCTCAGTTCAAGTTTTGAAACATTATCAGTTTTGTTTTCAGGATGGCTTTGTGTGGGAGGAGGAGAGGCAGATAGGGAGAGGGAGAAGAGAAGAGAAGGAATTGCGACCCAAGCTTGGGTTTATGTCAGGACAGAGATAAAGAAACTGCTGCAAGAAGCAGAGTACATCAGAAGGCAGGAAGTCAGAGCACAGCCCACTGCAAACGCAACAGGACTCGGAGCATTCTTCGGCCTTCAGATGGACATGACATGGGAATTGTGTGCTTCTAATCTTCACCAGATCTCAAGGGGTCAGAAAGTCCCACCCAACACCTGGGGCATCATTCTGCCATAAAGGTTAATTTTCTTGTCTGTGATCCATTTGGACTATGAGTCCCCTAAAGGCAGGGATTTCCTTATTTGGGAAAGCATATGTACTCTAGCACAGTGTCTAACAGAGAGTAGCTACTGTCTGTTGAATGAATAAACGAATGGCTTTACCACAGATCTTCTTCATGAAAAACTAACAAAGATTAATGAAAAATCAAATGGGAGAGAGAGGAAGGAAGAAGGAAATGGAAATAGAGATGATGGAGAGAGGGAGGAAAGAAGGGTGGGAAGGAGAAAGAGAATAAGAGTGGAACCCTAATACATAAAATCTGAAGGTTTCCTCAGGTGAGTTTTTTTTTTTCCCTTGCCTCCAATTTATCCCTAACAGACTTTCATTGTCACTTGCTCCATATTCAAGGACTTCCCTGTTGGCTCAGACGGTAAAACGTCTGTCTACAATGCAGGAGACCTGGGTTCGATCCGTGGGTCGGGAAGATTCCCTGGAGAAGGAAACGGCAACCCACTCCAGTACTCTTGCCTGGAAAATCCCATGGACGGAGGAGCTTGGTGCAAGCTACTGTCCATGGGGTCGCAAAGAGTCGGGTTTCCTCAGGTGAGTTTTTTTTTTTTTCCTTGCCTCCAATTTATCCCTAACAGATTTTCATTGTCACTCGCTCCATATTCTAGAATTAGGTTGAGAAGAGCCAAAAAAACCTAGGGGATGGTTTCCATGGGAAGTCCTCCTCCTAAGCACAGGCCATGCACATCCCTGGAGGCTGCAGTCCCCTCTCAGTGAGAGCCACGCATCGCCTGGCCAGTGGCTGAGTAGAAGGAGTCCCATTTCAAGGACGGAATGTCTCCAGGACAGCTCTGGCCTCTATGCCTCCACCTGGAGGCAGTACTCAAAGATGAATAACAAGGTTTCCAGACCTTTGTTAAAAGCTTAATACAAGTTGTTAGGTCAGAGGCTCTGGGGATACCCTGCAATAAAGGTTTTATAGATAATAGAATAAATTATAACATTTAATAATACTAATCTTTAAAAGTTGGTTTATCCTCATTTCTGTGTGTATTTGATCAATTAATAGAAAGAATAAGTAAAATCCGATGTTTAAAGAAACGTAAAGATGCAAAATTTTAAAAGTTTTGGGACCAGGTCTAAAGACATGAAAATCCAAATGTCATAAGTTGTCCTTATTACTGTAGATATATTAAGCATTGAAATAGCAATTACTAATAGTATACATCAGTAAGTCAGGCAAAATGATTTCTTAGTCTGTTAACTTGTGTGAATATGCACTTAAATGAATTACCCCATCTTTGAAATTGTAGATAGGATTAAAGCTTAGCTTTTCCTAGATGAAAATATGCTTACATAGGACAGAAACTACTGTCTGCATACTCACTGCGATCATTTGACAGGATAGATTTCTGCCCAGGATGCCTTGTGGAAAGTATCTGACCTCAGGAACGAGAATGACTCTTTCATTAAAGGTGGTATAGAAGTGCTTCTTTCTTAGAATCAAATGAAATAACTGAATTCATTCTCAGGCACGTTTAACTCTTATTCTCTACCTGACTTTCAAATATGTCCTTGCTTTAATTTCCTTTTTTATATGATGGGACAAAATACACTATCGCAAGGCAAGTCAATAATATGTGCCTGAGATGAAGTAAGCTCTCGCTCAGTGGCTGTCCCCAGAGTTTCTCTTGGTCCTCAGTTTATTTGCCCTCAGATTCTGGACATTACAGACAGTTTGCATTCCTCAAGGCCAGGATCATGGCTAACGGGTGGCAGGGAGAAAAGTGCCTGTCATTCTCCAAAGATACGACCTGCCAACAAAATGCGGATAAGCCCAAGAAACCACTTCCAAACATGGAAACATGACTGGATCAGTTTGAGGCAGATGGAAGATCTTGCCAGTTCTTAATTTTGCCAATCTCCCTAACTTATTTCTCAACCACTCAACACAGGATGAAAGGGAGAAAAAATGACTTCTATTTCCAACACTTTGGCACTATTAGAAATGCAAAAGTTTTCCCATAATAAGTAAAATACATAATAGAAAAATTGAGGATCTGAGGATTATCCTGAAACCTTTTACAATTTATGGAAATTTCATAGCAGAGTTATTTTTTTTAAAGTAAGAATTGAATATATTCATTACCATCTTGGTAGATATTTTATAGCTAAGTTTATTTTTGCATTGCCAGAAAAATTTTTGCTGTTCACTGATTAATGGAAGGAACATGCACCCCCAACACAAAAGCATAAAATTCCAAAAATGCATTAACAATGCTTTCTTTATATACTTACTGTCTTCTATTACTCCATGATTGGGGCTTTTGAGACTTTTTTCCCTCTTACTTTTCTGATCAGTTTTCTTCATTTTCTTTGAAGACTTTCCTTTCTCCTCTATTCCTAACCATCGGTTCCCTCTTTGGCTTTTCTCTCTGAAAGCAATCCCTCAGTGGGCTTCTCTGCTCTCAGGGATTCATTCATCGATTCTACGTGGATGCTTAAAAATATACAACCACATTAACACTTGATTATCAGTCATCTACTATGTGAAAGCCTGACCTGTCTTCAGAACAATAGATTCAAAAGTAAAATAACATCTTTTCCACAAACAAGGCCCTAGCTTCTCATTCTGTCAGTGGTGTTAAAACTTAAATGAAAATAATATCCTAAGAGCCATATACTAGAAACTGATGAGGGCTTAGAAACAAGCCTGCCTTCCTGGTGATTCACTGCATCACTTTTGGACCAAACATTTTATGGGTTATTTAACTATTCTCTATTGCTTTACATTTGATTTGATGAATATCTATTAAGCACTTACTCTGTGCCAGGTACATGAACAGTATGAAAAGGCAAAATGATAGGATACCGAAAGAGGAACTCCCCAGGTCATTAGGTGCCCAATATGCTACTGGAGATCAGTGGAGAAATAACTCCAGAAAGAATGAAGGGATGGAGCCAAAGCAAAAACAATACACAGCTGTGGATGTGACTGGTGATAGAAGCAAGGTCCGATGCTGTAAAGAGCAATATTGCATAGGAACCTGGAATGTCAGGCCCATGAATCAAGGCAAATTGGAAGTGGTCAAACAGGAGATGGCAACAGTGAACGTTGACATTCTAGGAATCAGCGAACTAAAATGGACTGGAATGGGTGAATTTAGCTCAGATGACCATTATATCTACTACTGCGGGCAGGAATCCCTCAGAAGAAATGGAGTAGCCATCATGGTCAACAAAAGAGTCCAAAATGCAGTAATTGGATGCAATCTCAAAAACAACAGAATGATCTCTGTTCGTTTCCAAGGCAAACCATTCAATATCACAGTTATCCAAGTCTATGCCCCAACCAGTAATGCTGAAGAAACTGAAGTTGAACGGTTTTATGAAGACCTACAAGACCTTCTAGAAGTAACACCCAAAAGAGATGTCCTTTTCATTATAGGGGACTGGAATGCAAAAGTAGAAAGTCAAGAAACACCTGGACTTACAGGCAAATTTGGCCTTGGAATGCGGAATGAAGCAGGACAAAGACTAATAGAGTTTTGCCAAGAAAATGCACTGGTCATAGCAAACACCCTCTTCCAACAACACAAGAGAAGACTCTATACATGGACATCACCAGATGGTCAACACCGAAATCAGATTGATTATATTCTTTGCAGCCAAAGATGGAGAAGCTCTATACAGTCAACAAAAACAAGACCAGGAGCTGACTGTGGCTCAGATCATGAACTCCTTATTACCAAATTCAGACTCAAATTGAAGAAAGTAGGGAAAACCGCTAGACCATTCAGGTATGACCTAAATCAAATCCCTTATGATTATACAGTGGAAGTGAGAAATAGATTTAAGGGCCTAGATCTGATAGATAGAGTGCTTGATGAACTATGGAATGAGGTTCATGACATTATACAGGAGACAGGGATCAAGACCATCCCCATGGAAAAGAAATGCAAAAAAGCAAAATGGCTGCCTGAGGAGGCCTTACAAATAGCTGTGAAAAGAAGAGAGGCAAAAAGCAAAGGAGAAAAGGAAATATATAAGCATCTGAATTCAGAGTTCCAAAGAATAGCAAGAAGAGATAAGAAAGCCTTCTTCAATGATCAATGCAAAGAAATAGAGGGAAAAAAACAGAATGGGAAAGACTAGAGATCTCTTTAAGAAAATTAGAGATACCAAGGGAACATTTCATGCAAAGATGGGCTCGATCAAGGACAGAAATGGTCTGGACCTAACAGAAGCAGAAGATATTAAGAAGAGGTGGCAAGAATACACAGAAGAACTGTACAAAAAAGATCTTCATGACCCAGATAATCATGATGATGTGATCACTCATCTAGAGCCAGACATCTTGGAATGTGAAGTCACGTGGGCCTTAGAAAAAGCATCACTACAAACAAAGCTAGTGGAGGTGATGGAATTCCAGTTGAGCTGTTTCAAATCCTGAAAGATGATGCTGTGAAAGTGCTACACTCAATATGCCAACAAATTTGGAAAACTCAGCAGTGACCACAGGACTGGAAAAGGTAATTTTTTATTCCAAAGAAAGGCAATGCCAAAGAATGCTCAAACTACCGCACAATTGCACTCATCTCACATGCTAGTAAAGTAATGCTCAAAATTCTCCAAGGCAGGCTTCAGCAATACATGAACTGTGAACTTCCAGATGTTCAAGCTGGATTTAGAAAAGGCAGAGGAACCAGAGATCAAATTGCCAACATCCGCTGGATCATCGAAAAAGCAAGAGAGTTCCAGAAAAACATCTATTTCTGCTTTATTGACTATGCCAAAGCCTTTGACTGTGTGGATCACAAGAAACTGTGGAAGATTCTGAAAGAGATGGGAATACCAGACCACCTGACCTGCCTCTTGAGAAATCTGTATGCAGGTCAGGAAGCAACAGTTAGAACTGGACATGGAACAACAGACTGGTTCCAAATAGGAAAAGGAGTACATCAAGGCTGTATATTGTCACCCTGCTTATTTAACTTATATACAGAGTACATCATGAGAAACGCTGGACTGGAAGAAGCACAAGCTGGAATCAAGATTGCCGGGAGAAATATCAATAACCTCAGATATGCAGATGACACCACCCTTATGGCAGAAAGTGAAGAGGAGCTAAAAAGCCTCTTAATGAAAGCGAAAGAGGAGAGTGAAAAAGTTGGCTTAAAGCTCAACATTCAGAGAACGAAGATCATGGCATCCGGTCCCATCACTTCATGGCAAATACATGGGGAAACAGTGGAAACATTGTCAGACTTTATTTTTGGGGGCTCCAAAATCACTGAAGATGGTGATTGCAGCCATGATATTAAAAGACGCTTACTCCTTGGAAGAAAAGTTATGACCAACCTAGATAGTATATTCAAAAGCAGAGACATTACTTTGCCGACTAAGGTCCGTCTAGTCAAGACTATGGTTTTTCCTGTCGTCATGTATGGATGTGAGAGTTGGACTGTGAAGAAGGCTGAGAGCCAAAGAATTGATGCTTTTGAACTGTGGTGTTGGAGAAGACTCTTGAGAGTCCCTTGGACTGCAAGGAGATCCAACCAGTCCATTCTGAAGGAGATCAACCCTGGGATTTCTTTGGAAGGAATGATGCTAAAGCTGAAGCTCCAGTACTTTGGCCACCTCATGCAAAGAGTTGACTCATTGGAAAAGACTCTGATGCTGGGAGGGATTGGGGGCAGGAGGAGAAGGGGACGACCCAGGATGAGATGGCTGGATGGCATCACGGACTCGATGGGTGCGAGTCTGAGTGAACTCCGGGAGTTGGTGATGGACAGGGAGGCCTGGCGTGCTGCGATTCATGGGGTCACAAAGAGTCAGACACGACTGAGCGACTGAACTGAACTGAACTGAACTGTGCCAGTTGCTGCTCTCGATGCAGGCAGACAGAAGCAAACATGAAAGACCCTGGAGGAGTTTGCAATTTTAGAGGGAAGAAGCAAACACGAAACTCATAAAATATAAAATGAGTAACCAAGAAGAGCAATATTGAAGGGAAAAACAGGCTAGTGCAGCAGAGCACTAGGGTTAGGATGCTGTGGGCTGCTTTGGATGGGCGGTGCCTCTCTGAGGAAGCAGGATTAGAATTCATACCTGAATAAGGAAGATAGAGAAACACAAAGATCTAGGGAAAGTAAGTTGCAGCCCAGAGGGAGAGCATATCCAAAGGCTCTGAGATGGGAATAAGCTTAGCATATCTGAGGAATTGACTGAGCAGGCACGCGCGCGCGCACACACACACACACACACACACACAGAAAAGGAAATCAAGCAATAGAAGGCAGGTATCAGTTCATGTGGACTCCATAGGACAGGGTTTCTCAACCTTGGCACTACTGACATTTGAGGCCAGGTAATTCTTTGTTGTTTTGTGTCCAGCGCAAGATATTTGGCAGCATTCCTGGGCTCTATCCTCTAGACTCCAGTAGGCTCTCCGTAGTCGTAGCAACCCAAACAAATCTCTAGAAATTGCCAAATGTTTTCAGGGTTGTGAGGAGCCAAATAGCCTCCAGTTGAGCACCACTGCTGTTGGCCAAGGTAAGAAATTTGGATATTATTCTAAGTGCAATGGGAAGCTACTGGAACATCTTAGGCAGAGAGTGATAAGAAATGAGTTACACTATAGGAAGTTTACACTGGCTTTTGTGGAAAGAGACGAGAGTAGAGGCAGGGAGGAAATTAGAAGGTTACAACAGAAACATAGGTCAGAAACAACGGATGGTAGCCAAGAGGATTCATCTAGGAATTAGGTAGATGGGGTTCAGAGGAAAAGAATCAAGCATGATGCTTAAGTTCTTTGCTGGAGCCATAAAGTAGTTGGACCTAAGCTCTAAGCCTGAGATGACAGCGACATTTATTGATAGGGCAGACAAGGACACAGATTTGTGGATGCAGAAGATAGAAATCAAGAATTCTGTTGGCCATACTAAGTTTGAGATGTCTATTGGATATCCAAGTGCAGACGTGAAACAACAGTTAGATGCATGAGTGTGGCCCCAGAGGACAGTCAGGATTGGGGATTGAAATGTATAGATGGAATGTGAAGATGAGAAATAGATGGGGTTCCTTAGCTTACTCACTTCCTTTGGATGCTGTAACAAACTGAGTACACACTTGTAGCTTAATACTAATACAACAAAAATGTATTCTCTCGATCTGAGGCCAGAAGTGCAAAGGCAAGGTGTCTGCAGGGCAGCACTTCTGGAGCGTGCAGGGGAGAGTCCATTCCTCACTGTCTCTCTTTTTTGGTGCTGCCAGCAGTCCTTGACTGCAGCCTCTGGCCACAGCTCTCCAAGCTCTATCTCTTTGGTCATATCACTTCCTCTTCTGTCGGTAAAATCTCCCATGTTTCTCTCTTTTTTTTATTCTTTAAAATCCATTCATTTAGGCCATGCTGTACAGCATGCAGGATCTTAGGTCCCCAACCAAGGATTGAACCTGTGCCACTCTGCATTGGGAGTACAGAGTCTTAACCACTGGACCACCGTGGAAGTCCCTCCCTTATGTTTCTCTTATAAGGACCTTTGTCATTTGTCATTATTAGGGCCCTCCTGAAGAATCCAAGATGATCTCGTCTTAAATTCTTTAATTTAATTATATCTGCAAAGACCCCTTTTCCAAAATAAGGTAACACTCACAAGTTCTGGGAATTAGGATGTTGACATCTCTCTTTGGGGCCACTATTCAACCCACAATAACTAGTGTAGACAAAGAAGACAAAAGGCTTGTTCCAAAGACAGTGACACTCTAAGGGCAGGGCCTTGCAGACTCCAAGTAGGCAGAGGAGGAGGAGCTAGGAAGGAACGGCCAGACAGTACAGAGGCCACGGATGACTAGAAAGAGAGAGCCTAGGGCTCATGTTTCCTGTGCGTCGCTCATGTTTCTTTGTCCCAGGATAACTTTAAAAAATAGTTGAATTGAAATGAATGTTTATAGTGATCTTCTTAAAAAGCACATTGTCAGTGCCAGTGAACTTCCTTGAGGTTGTTGGAAAAACTCAGGGGTAATCACCCACACATTTATTGTTTTAGGTAAGCACATGGAAAAAAAAAGAGAAAAAAGAAAAAAATCTGTTTTATTTTGTGCCAAGTTTTTACTATAAAAGTAACCATCACTCTTCTTTTAATTCTTTATTCCCAAGGCACAAAAGACTAACATTTGAAACCTATTTAGCAAATTCTTTGGAACTTGTAGCAAATTTCCAAAGTTAGATTTAGGATTCAAACCTCCATGATGGTCAGTGAAGTGAAAGAAATGGAAAGCAATGATTCAAGGAAATTGCTTTCCTCTGATGCCCTGATATGGAAATGGGAAATACACCTTCACTCCAGGGAAAAATATACATATTATCTTTTCATAGAAATAATAGCTTTAGGATTACCAATAACTTTATAGTCAATACTTTTCAGCTTTATAGCCCTTTGAATAGAAATATATCATGCAGGAACAAAATGTCATCTGTCTTACAACGTAAAAATTGTTATTTAAAGAAGCACATTTTAAATCAAAATAAAACTGAATGTATGACCTCAGAATTCAGGAACACAAGTCCTTTTTTTAAAAAAAAAAACCCAGGTGTGACTCTTACTGGCTGGCAGGGTACTCTAGGTCTTACCCCTCAAAAGCTCTCGGGAGAGCAATTAGAGGGAAAACTTCAACTTTTCTTATAGTCATCTTGCTTCTAGAAGGGAAACAATGACTGAAGCAGTCTGTTTCCTGAGACGGGTGATGACTGCAAGAGGAAGCTTGAAGAATTTTCTCTGATTTCCCTCAGTTCACACACTGTGGCCAAGTTGTAAGGCAAAGCTATTCAGGAGCCTTGTACTCTCCACTGGAGATGGATTCAGTACTTGCAGGCTCATACTTCTGACCCTCTCTCCTCCACCTCCTGCCTTCACTCGTACCTGCCTCAGGACCCTAAGGGTTAGACAAAATTAGGTAAGACTGAGACTCGCTTGTCTAGGGCCTTACACCTTCCAAACAAGATAATATCAAATAAGTAATGAATAGTCAATTAATTTGGTGTACAAAGTTAAAGAACAGTATTTTATCAGAGGACTTAAAGTAATATAACATGTATGAAAATCGTTGGGATTAAATTTCACTTGTACTTTCCTCTTGTTAAACACTCTCCACCCCACTACCAAACACATACTGTCTGAGCCACTAGGAAAGCCCATAAATACACCATGAAATTCTCCAGGCCAGAATACTGGAGTGGGTAGCTGTTCCCTTCTCCAGGGGATCTTCCCAATCCTGGTATAGAACCCAGGTCTCCCACATTGCAGGCGGATTCTTTACCAGCTGAGCTGGCAAGGAAGCCCAAGAGTACTGGAGTGAGTAGCCTGTCCCTTCTCCAGGGGATCCTCCTGACCCAGGAATTGAAACAGGGTCTCTTGCACTGCAGGTGGTTTCTTTACCAGCTGAGCTACTGGGGAAGCCCCAAACACACATATATATCCAAACCAGTACTCTGATCTGACTGGAACAGGTGAGTTTAACACAGATGACCATTATATCTACTACTGTGGGCAAGAATCCCTTAGAAGAAATGGGGGAGCCATCACAGCCAAGAAAAGGGTCTGAAATGCAGTGCTTGGATGCAATCTCAAAAGTCACAGAATGATCTCTGTTCATTTCCAAGGCAAACCATTCAATATCACGGTAATCCAAGTCTATGCCCCAATAAGTAATGCTGAAGAAGCTGAAGTTGAACGGTTCTATGAAGACCTACAAGACCTTCTAGAACTAACACCCAGAAAAGATGTCCTTTTCATTATAGGGGACTGGAATGCAAAAGTAGGAAGTCAAGAAACACCTGGACTTACAGGCAAATTTGGCCTTGGAATACAGAATGAAGCAGGGCAAAGGCTAATAGAGTTTTGCCAAGAGAACGCACTGGTCATAGCAAACACTCTTTTCCGACAACACAAGAGAAGACTCTACACATGGACATCACCAGATGGCCAACACCGAAATCAGATTCATTCTATTCTTTGCAGCCAAAGACGGAGAAGCTCTATACAGTCAGCAAAAACAAGACCGGGAGCTGACTGTGGCTCAGATCATGAACTCCTTATTGCCAAATTCAGACTTAAAATGAAGAAAGTGGGGAAAACCACTAGACCATTCAGGTATGACCTAAATCAAATCCCTTATGATTATACAGTGGAACTGAGAAATAGATTTAAGGGACTAGATTTGATAGACAGAGTGCCTGATGAACTGTGGATGGAGGTTCGTGACATTGTACAGGAGACAGGAATCAAGACCATGTGCAAGAAAAAGAAATGCAAAAATGCAAAATGGCTGTCTGAGGAAACCTTACAAATAGCTGTGAAAAGAAGACAAGCAAAAAGCAAAGGAGAAAAGGAAAGATATAAGCAGCAGAGTTCCAAAGAATAGCAAGGAGAGATAAGAAGCCTTCCTCAGTGATCAATGCAAAGAAATAGAGGAAAACAACAGAATGGGAAAGACCAGAGATCTCTTCAAGAAAATCAGAGACACCAAGGGAATATTTCTTGCAAAGATAGGCTCAATAAAGGACAGAAATTGTATGGACTTAACAGAAGTAGAAGATATTAAGAAGAGGTGGCAAGAATACACAGAAGAACTGTACAGAAAAGATCTTCACGACCCAGATAATCACAATGGTGTGATCAGTCACCTAGAGACAGACATCCTGGAATGGGAAATCAAATGGGCCTTCGGAAGCATCACTACAAACAAAGCTAGTGGAAGTGATGGAATTCCAGTTGAGCTATTTCAAATTCTGAAAGATGATGCTGTGAAAGTGCTGCACTCAATATGCCAGCACATTTGGAAAACTCAGCAGTGGCCACAAGACTGGAAAAGGTCAGTATTCATTCCAATCCCAAAGAAAGGCAATGCCAAAGAATGCTCAAACTATCACACAATTGCACTCATCTCACACACTAGTAAAGTAATGCTCAAAATTCTCTAAGCCAGGCTTCAGCAATACGTGAACTGTGAACTTCCAGATGTTCAAGCTGGTTTTAGAAAAGGCAGAGGAACCAGAGATCAAATTGCCAACACTGCTGGACCGTCAAAAAAGCAAGAGAGTTCCAGAAAAACACCTATTTCTGCTTTATTGACTATGCCAAAGCCTTTGACTGTGTGGATCACAATAAACTGTGGAAAATTCTGAAGGAGATGGGAATACCAGACCACCTGACCTGCCTCTTGAGAAATGTATATACAGGTCAGGAAGCAACAGTTAGAACTGGACATGGAACAACAGACTGGTTCCAAATAGGAAAAGGAGTATGTCAAGGCTGTATATTGTCACCCTGCTTACTTAACTTATATGCAGAGTACATCATGAGAAACGCTGGGCTGGAGGATGCACAAGCTGGAATCAAGATTGCCGGGAGAAATATCAATAACCTCAGATATGCAGATGACACCACCCTTATGGCAGAAAGTGAAGAAGAACTAAAGAGCCTCTTGATGAAAGTGAAAGAGGAAAGTGAAAAGTTGGCTTAAAACTCAACATTCAGAAAACTAAGATCATGGCATCCCGTCCTATCATCCATGTCAAATAGATGGGGAAACAGTGGAAACAATGGCTGACTTTATTTTTCTGGGCTCTAAAATCACGGCAGATGGTGACTGCAGCCATGAAATTAAAAGATGCTTACTCCTTGGAAGGAAAGTTATCACCAACCTAGATGGGATATTAAAAAGCAGAGACGTTACTTTGTCAAGAAAGGTCCATCTTTTTCCAGTAGTCATGTATGGATGTGAGAGCTGGACTGTGAACAAAGCTGAGCACTGAAGAATTGATGCTTTTGAACTGTGGTGTTGGAGAAGACTCTTGAGAGTCCCTTGGACTCCAAGGACATCCAGCCAATCTATCCTAAAGGAGATCAGTCCTGGGTGTTCATTGGAAGGACTGATATTGAAGCTGAAACACCAATACTTTGGCCACCTGATGTGAAGAGCTGACTCATGTGAAAAGGCCCTGATGCTGGGCAAGATTGAGGGCAAGAGAAGGGGACGACAGAGGATGAGATGGTTGGATGGTATCACCAACTCAATGGATATGGGTTTGGGTAGGCTCCGGGAGTTGGTGATGGACAGGGAGGCCTGGTGTGCTGTGGTTCATGGGATCGCAAAGAGTCGGACACAACTGAGCGACTAAACTGAATGTCAACTGTTGGAAACAAGTAAACCACATTTTTTCTGAGATGCAAAAAGGATGAAAACAATGTATACTACTCAAGAATGCTAAGAATAAATTGAAAAGTGCCTTGAAAAATTAAAGCACAATAATGGTCAAGGAATTGCTGAGGCTAAGAAATGATACACAACTTGCCAAAAGTTGAAAGTTCAGCAAGCAGCTCTTTGACGTGACTGGAGAATTAGCTCATCTCTGCATTGTGTTCACTGCATAAGTGGAGGGGTATTTTGGCAAGAAAAGTGGCAGCAAATTCTTGGCTTTTCCCATCAGGCTCTGACAAGCGTGAGCAGCCCTGGGTTTCAGTGCAGGCTCTGTGACCTTTCCACTTAGTGACTGAGATAAGTCCTTGTCCCTTGCTGAGGCCCTCTCCCTCCATCTGCAGAACAGGAGCAATAATAAACACACTGACTGATTCGCAGGTTTGTTGTTAGGATAACATGTATTAGCAGATATGAAAGTGCTTTGAAAAAGTTTAAAGTTGCGAGTCATTTTATTATGTAGGAAAAGGTTATCAGGATTGAGATTTTCTGACCCTACTCAGGCCTCATAATCAACCAGGATGATCACCATCCTTTCCATTCAGTTCAGTTCAGTTCAGTCACTCAGTCGTGTCTGACTCTTTGTGACCCCATGAATCGCAGCACACCAGGCCTCTCTGTCCATCACCAACTCCTGGAGTTTACCCAAACTCATGTGCATCGAGTCGGTGATGCCATCCAATCATCTCATCCTCTGTCGTCCCCTTCTCCTCCTGCCCCCAGTCCCTCCCAGCATTAGGGTCTTTTCCAATGAGTCAACTCTTTGCATGAGGTGGTCTAAGTATTGGAGTTTCAGCCTCAGCATCAGTCCTTCCAATGAACACCCAGGCGCATTGACGGCCCTCAGCCTACTTCTCTTCACTAATTCCCGAGTCTTTCAGATCAGCAGCACCCACTAGCTCCCTGCCATGGAAGATCACAGTGAACTTTGCTTAGGAGGAACCTACTGTGTTTATATGGAACGGTTTTTCCAAAGAAAGACCCCAGTTTCAAAAATCTATTACAGGGATAAAATTTGCCCAGGACATTCTTATAATCTATTGAGTAAGTGAGTTCATAAGCTTCTTATCAACATGTTCTCTTCCTGTATCTATTCTCCATGTGCCTAAGGGAAAGGAATAAGATCACCCAAGCTCTATGCTTTAGAAACCTTTTTACTGTACTGTGAGTTACACTTGCCTCCACCTCTCCCACTAAGTTTCCTCCCTATTGTTTTGTTACAAGTGCTCAGTAAGCATTATAGATTGACTGGCTATCTCAGAAAGAAGTGATTTACCCAGTAAAGAATAATTTTTAGGTTGAAAAAATTAAGTTAAAACAATAAAGTTGTGACTACTTGTATCTACACTGTGTAATGTGAGCGTGCTGGTTCATTGAGTTTCTCTGTGCCCACACTCTCCTCTTCCTCTCTGTAACGCTTAGAACTGTTGACCACAGTTTACTTCTTGAAACCACTTCCTCTCTTGGAGTCCCTAAGTTTTACACCATCTGGATACTCTACAGCCTCTCCTTTAATAACTGCATGTACAAGGACTTTTCCTCTACTTACAACTCCTCACACATGGACTTTACCTCAGGTTTTATCAGTACCCTTCAAAATTGGTCTCCATCTATGAAGATGGCTTCTGAATCTCTTCATTTCCAGTTGGTATCTACTTTTCACTTGGATTCCATACAGTCTGTGTTCCCAGGTTAAAAATCTTTGAAATAATCTTTGATGTTTCCACTTAGGTTTCCATAACAGTTTAGAAAATTCCTCTTGATACTTCCTGAGAAATATTCCTAAAAGCTATGCCCTATTTTTTACTTATTTAAAATGGATCTTTGAATTTCAGGCCCTCCTCTTGAAAAATGCACAAAGGTCTGAGTAAGGCCCTGTTTCCTTTTTCTTATCCCTTCTATTCTTGCACATGGTTGCCAGATTAATATTCCCCAAATACTTTTTTTGCTTTCCCACTCTTGCTCTTGACCTCTTAAGACAGCTTTGCTTTATCTATGAAATGAAATCAAATTCTTTGCCTGATAGTCACATCCTTGTAACATCTGGATTGAAGCAACCTTTGGAAACAGATCTATTTTTCTCTACTTTAACCTGTTGCTTTGGGTAGACTGGTCTTCCTGCTGCTCCCCTCTAGTAATGCTGTGTACACTGGCTCAAACCTTCCTCTCACCTAAAATGCCTTCTGTTCTCTGCTACTCTCATCCAATTCTTCCAGTTAGAAAGGCCCAGTTCTTCAGTTCCTCTCTTCCCAAGAAGCTTCTCCTGGTTACCTCAGTCCAGAGTAAAACAGGCAGGGGAAACACATTTTCTAAATCTGCAGCTATTGTGACCTCAGAGCCCATGCACCAGCTAAGACACACTACTGTGGGACATTCTGCATTGTGGAACGGAGTTATCATTTAGCTTCGCATATGTGAACATCTAAATTTCTCATTACATTGCACCTCCTCTGAGGATAGAAGCAGTTTGGCATGGTGGTAAAGCTATAAAGTCTAGAGCAAAACTGTCTGGGTTCTGGTTATCACTTACTACCTATGTGATCTTGGGCAGTGTATTTTACTACACCTCAGTTTCCTCATCTGTAAAAATGTGGATAGTATTATATTTCTTTCATAGACTTATCATTTGAGTTAATATGTAAAAAATGCTGAGACAGTACCCAGCACATAGTAAGTATTTTGTAATTGTTAGCTATATTATTCTTTCTTTTATATTTCCCCATGTATACCTAAATATAGACAGATGTATACACACATATCTATATCTACACCCATATATATACACATTATATCTGTACCTACATCTATATATTATGTATGCATACACACACACTTTACATCTACATCTATATATCTGGAAAAATAGTTAATAAACCAACCAGTAAATTTGGGGAGTGTGGAAATGCCATCTATTTCAAGAATAGATATGTGTTTCTGTGCAGCTCAGTTTTGTGCCTGGATTACGCCTAGAGTTCCTTCAGCCTCTCATTCTTTTCCTGACTGCACGTGAGTGTTCTTCTGAGACAGACAGATGGGTGGCAGACTTAATATCAGTTAATTCTGTGACCAGAATAGAAATGCTCATTTTCAGTTGAACATCTTTTCACATTTGAAGACATACACATTCCCTAGATGGCAATGATGAATCTATCTGAAAGGGTGCTTTGTAATACAGTTTGTGTTCAGTTTGGAAATAGGATCTAGGACTTTCCTCATGAATAATCTTCCTGAAGTTAAAAAGAGAGAGACGGCAAAAATGGGAAAAATGCCAAACCCTCGTTGAATGATGAAGACATTTAAGGCCCATCTGTAGGTAAACTGCCTATTTTTAAAACACCTTCTTTTGTTTTAAAGATGTGTACCGGTGTTGTAAAATATGATTACGTGAAAATTTATGTACTTAAATCTTTTAAAAACCGAATTAAAAGTGTGATTTTATAATATAACATAGTAAAACCTATACGAGAAGAAAAGCATAAGTAGTTGGGAATGCTAAGGTGAAGTGATGGTTAGAGTCTGAGGATAAGGCGATATGTACCTGGAGACAGATGTGGCCATGTGTCAGGGAAGTGGAGATGGGCAAGGGCCTGAGCAGGAATCCTGGCCTTCTGGGAGGGGCAAGGGGGTCTGCTCCACCTTTTGCATTCTGATCCATGCCTCACCAAGCCCAGAGAAGTCCAGTTTTGTTAGAGAAAAATTAACTGAAGAGGACAAAGAGAGGTCAGTACCTCTGATTCTCCATGGAACTCAATACCCAATTTCATCTGACTTATGGTCTTCACTTAGGTGATATTTGGCAACCTATATTAATTCTTAGGCATCTATAATTAGCAGGGTGCTTTTGCACTTACATGTGCAAATTACAAAAACTCTACACGGCACTAAGTGTTCAGAGCCTCATGGTGTGCACAGTTCAGTTCAGTTCAGTCGCTCAGTCATGTCCGACTCTTTGCAACCCCATGAATCACAGCACACCAGGCCTCCCTGTCCATCACCAACTCCCGAAGTTCACTCAGACTCATGTCCATCGAGTCAGTGATGCCACCCAGCCATCTCATCCTCTGTCGTCCCCTTCTCCTCCTGCTCCCAATCCCTCCCAGCATCAGAGTCTTTTCCAATGAGTCAACACTTCGCATGAGGTCGCCAAAGTACTGGAGTTTCAGCTTTAGCATCATTCCTTCCAAAGAAATCCCAGGGCTGATCTCCTTCAGAATGGACTGGTTGGATCTCCTTGCAGTCCAGGGGACTCTCAAGAGTCTTCTCCAACACCACACTTCAAAAGCATCAATTCTTCGGCACTCAGCCTTCTTCACAGTCCAACTCTCACAGCCATACATGACCACAGGAAAAACCATAGCCTTGACTAGATGGACCTTAGTCGGCAAAGTAATGTCTCTGCTTTTGAATATGCTCTCTAGGTTGGTCATAACTTTTCTTCCAAGGAGTAAGCGTCTTTTAATTTCATGGCTGCAATCACCATCTGCAGTGATTTTGGAGCCCAGAAAAATAAAGTCTGACACTGTTTCCACTGTTTCCCCGTCTATTTCCCATGAAGTGATGGGACCGGATGCCATGATCTTCGTTTTCTGAATGTTGAGCTTTAAGCCAACTTTTTTGCTCTCCTCTTTCACTTTCATCAAGAGGCTTTTTAGTTCCTCTTCACTTTCTGCCATAAGGGTGGTGCCATCTGCATATCTGAGGTTATTGATATTTCTCCCAGCAATCTTGATTCCAGCTTGTGCTTCTTCCAGTCCAGCGTTTCTCATGATGTACTCTGCATAGAAGTTAAATCAGCAGGGTGACAATATACAGCCTTGATGTACTCCTTTTCCTATTTGGAACTAGTCTGTCGTTCCATGTCCAGTTCTAACTGTTGCTTCTTGACCTGCATACAGATTTCTCAAGAGGCAGGTTAGGTGGTCTGGTATTCCCATCTCTTTCAGAATTTTCCACAGTTTCTTGTGATCCACACAGTCAGAGGCTTTGGCATAGTCAATAAAGCAGAAATAGATGTTTTTCTGGAACTCTCTTGCTTTTTTGATGATCCAGCAGATGTTGGCAATTTGATCTCTGGTTCCTCTGCCTTTTCTAAAACCAGCTTGAACATCTGGTAGTTCATGGTTCACATATTGCTGAAGCCTGGCTTGGAGAATTTTGAGCATTACTTTACTAGCGTGTGGGATGAGTGCAATTGTGCAGTAGTTTGAGCATTCTTTGGCATTGCCTTTCTTTGGAATTGAAATGAAAAGTGACCTTTTCCAGTCTTGTGGCCACTGCTGAGTTTTCCAAATGTGCTGGCATATTGAGTGCAGCACTTTCACAGCATCATCTTTCAGGATTTGAAATAGCTCTACTGGAATTCCATCACCTCCACTAGCTTTGTTCGTAGTGATGCTTTCTAAGGCCCACTTGACTTCCCATTCCAGGATGTCTGGCTCTAGATGAGTGATCACACCATCGTGATTATCCGGGTTGTGAAGATCTTTTTTGTACAGTTCTTCTGTGTATTCTTGCCATCTCTTCTTAATATCTTCTGCTTCTGTTAGGTCCATACCATTTCTGTCCTTTATTGAGCCCATCTTTGCATGAAATGTTCCCTTGGTATCTCTAATTTTCTTGAAGAGATCTCTAGTCTTTTCCATTCTGTTCTTTTCCTCTATTTCTTTGCATTGATCGCTGAAGAAGGCTTTCTTACCAGCTATGAGCAATTTTTGATTTTCAAAAGGAATGGCTACAGTTGGAGAAAGGTTGAGTCCAGCAGAATCTGTCCTGCTCTGGTCTGAAGTTAATACCCTCTAACACTCATTTCTGAGAACTCTATGCCTTTAGTAATAATCGATGTATGATGAGCAGCTATCCTGTCCCAATGAGAGGAGTCCTCTGAAAGGAGAAGTATATGGTATTGTAGAACTTTAGAAAAACAATTGTGTGCCCACTAAAACTTCAAATTAGAGCTATGTAGGAAACTTGTTTCATTTTCTCTAAGCTCTCAACACAGTTTGGATGAACCAGCTAAAATATTTTAGCTGAAAATGAATAATGTGTTTAAACTCATATGTGAAGATTTGAAACGGGTTGTTTTTGTATCCCTTCTTACACTTCCATTAAGTGAGGTTCCAAGGTCACTTCAAAATTATGCTAATAGAACTACAGCCTGTTTTCTTTATTTTCACATTAGATTTTTCCCAGGGAGAGACTGAAGGATTTATTTAAAAGGAAACAATGTGGGCTTTGCAGGGTTCTGAGTTAGAATTCTGACTTTACTAGTTTCAATCTGATACCTATAACTTTGGGAAAATCACTCCGCCTCTTTGAGCTGCAGTGTTCTCTTTTATAAAATTGAAATGATAATAATTCTTTTGAGAGTTTCTAGAGGATTAGAAATAAAGCTTTATAAAGCACCTAGCCCAGCGGCTGACACATAAAGTACTTTATAAATAGTTTCTTAGTATCACTGTTGAAAACTACCAAATTCTTCTTTGTTGGCCTGTATGTGTAATAATGAGGATGTGTCTAATTGTTCTATATGGCAAGATGAATTAAATACCTACCATCCAATGTGTTCAAGTAAAATACCAACAAAACAACTGAATAGTAAGTAAGGTTTAATACTTATGTGTAAAGATTGCTATTGTATTATTTCTAACATTTTCACCAATCTACAGTCTTGCTGGAATGGAATTTGAGAACATATATAAAGTCAGTGAGGTAATTCAGAATACGTAATTATAAGTAATTCAGACAGAACATTGCCTTTTCTAAATTGAAAAGTATGGTGTCCAATATTAATAAGAGAAAAAAGATAAAAAAGAGAGCTTTTTTATAAATTCAATTCCAGAAGAAGGATGAAGTCCTGGTGAATTTATCTTTCTATTTAAAATGCCTGTTGCCCTGGTTAGGCATCTGGCATATCTTATCTGTAATCTATCTTCATAAGACTCCTCAAAGTGGTGTAGGGGGATTTCCATCTCTACTTCTAACTTTCCCATGTTGGGGAGGCAGGAACCCACTGTCTCTCCTTAACCACTCCTCACTCATCCTTGGAGGAGGAGGGCCTTGCCTGATCGGCTGAGATAGGGAAGAGGGATTCAGCAGCTTAGCTTTTGTCAGACACCACCCCCCACCCCTCACCCCCACCTTGCTCCTCCCTGCTCAAGAGACCACTTACTTAGGATCTATTCTCAGCCAGTCCATGTGATGAGTTTAGAAGAGTGGCTGGGACTTCCCTGGTGGCCCATGGTTAGGACTCAGCACCTGCACTGCCGGGGCCCGGGTTCACTCCCTGGTCCAGGAACTAAGATGATCCCACAAGCCATGAAGCACAGCCAAAAAAAAAAAAAAAAACCCACAGGTGAGCTCCTCCTTGGTGAAGTGCAATACTAAGATGCTCATTATGGCCATACATCTTGGCCACATCCTCAAAATCAGCTTAATTTAGTTTTTAAAAATTTTTATATTTAAATTTTCATCTGTTTCCTGGGTTTTGCTTCTCAGTTGTTTCCAATCTCAAGAATAGATGTAATTTGCATTTTATGATGAAAAGCTTCATGTTTGAAGAAGTAATATACATAGCTTGAGAATAGCTGAGTTAGAATTCCAGCCCTGGCCTACTTTACTATACAATCTAGCTTCTTTTTAGGATGCAACGCTGCCTTCTTTTTTTGGACAGTAAAAATAATGTGACTAAATAATAAAAACTTCTGGTCCTATTTAGAAGCTATATATTTTCACCCGCAGGTCCCAACAAACTGGCCATCTCTTTGTGTACCGGTACTGTCTGGTAACAGAATGTGTCTGCTCTGAACTTCCATCGTTACATTCTGTCTCTGCATGAACAACCACATAAAGAAACAAGACAGGAGGCAGAATTAATTAGAGCACAACTTTGATGCAAATCGACCCAATTCTGAGTCCACACCCCCACCTGCCTCCTCTATCAAGTACTCTAGGAGGCAGCATTCCTCTGCTGTAATCATCTCAAGGCCAGACAGCTAGGGACCACCCTGATAATCCAGAACCCTCCAAAATTATTCAAGTATCCAATCCTAAACCTGCTCACCTTGCCCTGCCCATTCCCTCCCTGGAAATCACAATAAAGCCTTTTGCCCAAGCTCTCCCCTCTCTCTCTGCCTCCTAACCAACCCTGGTTCTTCCCTGTGTGTCCATCCATGGTGTGGTGTATCCCCTCCCCTTGGAAACTGTGAGTGACAAACCAGAGTTGACCCTTGAACAATACAAGTTTGAACTGTGTGGGTTCACATATATGAGAACTTTCTTCAGCAGTAAATACAGCGACTACAAGATCCATGGTTGGCTGAATCCAAGAATGGGCAACCATGAACACAGAGGGCTGACTGTAAGTGATTCATGATTTCTAAATGCAAGGAGGGTTGGCGCCCCTAACTCCCACATTGTTCAAGCATCAACTATAACTTTTTAGTGTCAATTATCTTCCGATCTGTTGGCCTCACCATATCTTAATAAAAACAAAATCCTGAGTACATTTTAAAACAAATTTGTACTCTTGCAAATATCAGAGATATTTTAATATTTTGTGTATTTTTTGTAGCAAGTTATATTCTAAAGCTCTATTACTATAAATTAATGAAATAATAATTTTTTATAATTCTTTAGAAAAGTAATATTATTCAGACAAGTATAGTTTTCTATTGTGGTTTCTTTTAATAGAATTTTGTTTTACAAACTTCATTACATGTGTTTGACAGTAGTTTAGAGTAAAAGCAATTTGAAGTCACCTGGTTGCCTTACAGATTCAATGGAATTTTTCTGAAAGCTTCATGAAGATCAGAGTTATATTCAATACAAAATAGTATGAAGCCATAATGAAAAAAAACTAATTATAACTTCTGTACATATTCTAGAGGAAGAATACAGGGTAGCATTACTTGATACTATATGTAAAAGCATCTAGCTAGGTAAGCAAAATGTAATAGAATTTTAAAATGCTATTCTTCCCCACCAATATCTACAACAGCATTCAAAAAGACTTGTGTTGCATTTTAGAAGGAAGTTGGAGTACTGAAAACTAATAGCAGCCTCCCAGAGTTAGGGCAATATTTCTCAATCTTTTTTCATGATCGTTTCCTAAGAGGTCTTTTTTCCTAATTGTCCCCATCCTCATTAAACGCTAATACTACATGGTGTTGGAGAAGACTCTTGAGAGTCCCTTGGCCTGCAAGGAGATCCAACCAGTCCATTCTGAAGGAGATCAGTCCTGGGTGTTCTTTGGAAGAAATGATGCTAAAGCTGAATCTCCAGTACTTTGGCCACCTCATGCGAAGAGTTGACTCTTTGGAAAAGACTCTGATGCTGGGAGGGATTGGGGGCAGGAGGAGAAGGGGACAACAGAGGATGAGATGGCTGGATGGCATCACTGACTCGATGGACGTGGGTTTGGGTGAATTCCAGGAGTTGGTGATGGACAGGGAGGCCTGGCGTGCTGTCGCAAAGAGTCGGACACGACTGAGCAACTGAACTACAGATATACTACACACATGTGCATGTGTTGTGGCCCGCTGGTGGCCCACAAACCAGTATAACAGTTAAAATATATTTTTGCCCCCAGAGAAATAATATTCACCCCCGTGGGGGTGATCTTACCTTACTGATAACCAGTGAGAATACATGGTTAGAGTTACCAATGGTTCTTAACCCTGGCTACACACTAGAACTAACTGAAAGGGGTTTAATTACCAGGCCCCCATTCAGAGATTTTGTGTAATTCATCTGAAATGGGACCCAGGCTTTGTTATTTTAAAATTCTCTAGTGGGTTAGATCAAGAAAGATCCTTTACTGTTAATCAGAGAGGAGCATGTCTAAATGCTTATTCCATGCTTTAAGCCTGTGACAAGCTAACCAAGTAACATGATGTGGTGTGTTTCTAACTCACCTTCATTGTTAATGGACATACATCAATTCTTTCATACTGTAATAAAAACTAGAATATTTATGTATATTTATATGAATGTTCCATGTATAATGAGGGGACAATTGTGGTGAAGAAAGAGGACAATGATCATGATTCCAGGAACATGGTATTTGAAGGAGAAAATCCCCTCTTTTCATCTTGGGGCAGCAGAAGGGTGTTATCTGGGGCAGGAGAACACTCAGTTAGCACTATGACCCAGGAGGGCCTGTTTTGGTAGAACAGTAGTTTTCAGAGTGGTCCCTAGACCTTAGAACTTACTAGACATGCAAATTACTGGACCTTACACCAGACCTACTGGGTAAGAAATGTGAAGTGGGAGACAGTGATCTTTGATTTACTAAGCCTACCAGGCTATCATGATACACTCTAGAGTCTGAGAACCACTGTGGTAAAACATGTTTCCTGAGCATTTTATGTCCCAACAGCTTCTTTTCTTTTCTTTCTTTTATTCTTACTGCTGCTTTTTTTCCTGTGTTTGATTAAATTTGTTCTTAATTTCGTTCCTATGAACCAAGATCTTAACCTGGATCATATTAGTGCAATCAACAAACATTAAAAATTCTGACTTTCATAAACCACAGTTGGAAATAGTGTGAGAAGGAGCTCTAAACCACTTTGAACCCCTCTCTGAACAAATTCTAGAGAGGGAAAAGAAAAAGTGTTGTTTTTGTTGTTGTTTTGCTTCCAGAGTTCACTAGCCAAAGAAGTTTCCTTTTGGACTATTACATTTAAACTTCTTTATGTTTTGCTGGAAATGCCAAACATAATCAAATCCCCCAAAACTAAGGTGACATTAAACAAAAAGCAATTTAGAGTATGGTAATAATGACATCTAGTCTCATTATTCAGAGAAGGCAATGACACCCCACTCCAGTACTCTTGCCTGGAAAATCCCATGGATGGAGGAGCCTGGCGGGCTGCAGTCAATGGGGTCGCTAAGACTGAGCGACTTTACTTTCACTTTTCACTTTCATGCCTTGGAGAAGGAAATGGCAACCCACTCCAGTGTTCTTGCCTGGAGAATCCCAGGGACGGGGGAGCCTGGTGGGCTGCCGTCTGTGGGGTCGCACAGAGTCAGACACTAGTGACTTACCGACACGGAAGCGACTTAGCAGCAGCAGCAGTCTCATTATTATTGAAATCTTGCCGATTCCAAAGCTACACTGTCCTAAAATTTAAACACACACGCAGAGTGTTTTGCCTATGTTTTCCTCTAGGAGTTTTATAGTTTCTGGTCTTTCGTTTAGATCTTTAATCCATTTTGAGTTTATTTTTGTGTGTGGTGTTAGAAAGTGATCTACTTTCATTCTTTTACAAGTGGTTGACCAGTTTTCCCAGCACCACTTGTTAAAGAGATTGTCTTTACTCCATTGTATATTCTTGCCTCCTTTGTCGAAGACAAGGTGTCCATACGTGTGTGGATTTATCTCTGAGCTTTCTATTTTGTTCCATTGGTCTATATTTCTGTCTTTGTGCCAGTACCATACTGTCTTAATGACTGTGGCTTTGTAGTAGAGCCTGAATGAAGTCAGGCAAGTTGATTCCTCCAGTTCCATTCTTCTTTCTCAAGATTGCTTTGGCTATTCGAGGTTTTTTGTATTTCCATACAAATCTTGAAATTATTTGTTCTAGTTCTGTGAAAAATACCACTGGTAGCTTGATAGGGATTGCATTGAATCTGTAGATTGCTTTGGGTAGTATACTCATTTTGACTATATTGATTCTTCCAATCCATGAACATGGTATATTTTTCCATCTATTAGTGTCTTCTTTGATTTCTTTCATCAGTGTTTTATAGTTTTCAATATATAGGTCTTTAGTTTCTTTAGGTAGGTATATTCCCAAGTATTTTATTCTTTTCATTGCAATGGTGAATGGAATTGTTTCCTTAATTTCTTTTCTACTTTCTCATTATTAGTGTACAGGAATGCGAGGGATTTCTGAGTGTTGATTTTATATCCTGCAACTTTACTATATTCATTGATTAGCTCTAGTAATTTTCTGGTGGCGTCTTTAGGATTTTCTATGTAGAGGATCATGTCATCTGCAAACAGTGAGTTTTACTTCTTCTTTTCCAATTTGGATTCCTTTTATTTCTTTTTCTGCTCTGATTGCTGTGGCCAAAACTTCCAGAACTATGTTGAATAGTAGCGGTGAAAGTGGGCATCCTTGTCTTGTTCCTGACTTTAGGGGAAATGCTTTCAATTTTTCACCATTGAGGATAATGTTTACTGTGGGTTTGTCATATATAGCTTTCATTATGTTGAGGTATGTTCCTTCTATTCCTGCTTTCTGAAGAGTTTTTATCATAAATGGATGTTGAATTTTGTCAAAGGCCTTCTCTGCATCTATTGAGATAATCATATGGCTTTTATTTTTCAATTTGTTAATGTGGTGAATTACATTGATTGATTTGCGGATATTGAAGAATCCTTGCATCCCTGGGATAAAGCCCACTTGGTCATGGATTAAAGATCTAAACGTAAGACCAGAAACTATAAAACTCCTAGAGGAGAACATAGGCAAAACACTCTCCGACATAAATCACAGCAGGATCCTCTATGATCCACCTCCCAGAATACTGGAAATAAAAGCAAAAATAAACAAATGGGATCTAATTAAAATTAAAAGCTTCTGCACAACAAAGGAAACTATAAGTAAGGTGAAAAGACAGCCTTCTGAATGGGAGAAAACAATAGCAAATGAAGCAACTGACAAACAACTAATCTCAAAAATATACAAGCAACTTATGCAGCTCAACTCCAGAAAAATAAATGACCCAATCAAAAAATGGGCCAAAGAACTAAATAGGCATTTCTCCAAAGAAGACATACAGATGGCTAACAAACACATGAAAAGATGCTCAACATCACTCATTATCAGAGAAATGCAAATCAAGACCACAATGAGGTACCATTTCACACCAGTCAGAATGCCTGCGATCCAAAAGTCTACAAGCAATAAATGCTGGAGAGGATGTGGAGAAAAGGGAACACTCTTACACTGTTGGTGGGAATGCAAACTAGTACAGCCACTATGGAAAACAGTGTGGAGATTCCTTAAAAAATTGCAAATAGAACTACCTTATGACCCAGCAATCCCACTGCTGGGCATACACACCAAGAAAACCAGAATTGAAAGAGACACATGTACCCCAATGTTCATCGCAGCACTGTTTATAATAGCCAGGACATGGAAACAACCTAGATGTCCATCAGCAGATGAATGGATAAGAAAGCAGTGGTACATATACACTATGGAGTATTACTCAGCCATTAAAAAGAATACATTTGAATCAGTTCTAATGAGATGGATGAAACTGGAGCCGATTATACAGAGTGAAGTAAGCCAGAAAGAAAAACACCAATACAGTATACTAACGCATATATATGGAATTTAGAAAGAGGGTAATGAGGACCCTTTATGCAAGACAGCAAAAGAGACACAAATGTATAGAATGGACTTTTGGACTCTGAGGGAGAGGGAGAGGGTAGGATGATTTGGGAGAATGGCTTTGAAACATGTATACTATCATGTAAGAAACGAAGTGCCAGTCTATGTTCGATACAGGATACAGGATGCTTGGGGCTGGTGCATGCGGATGATCCAGAGAGATGATATGGGGTGGGAGGTGGGAGGGGGATTCAGGATTGGGAGCTTGTATACACCCGTGGTGGATTCATGTCAATGTATGGCAAAACCAATAAAATAAAGTAAAAAAAATAATAATAAATAAACACACACGCATACCCACAGTGCTATGGGAGCACTTCCTAGCAGAACTTAAAACATAGCCCACATACTAGAATTAAACTCTTCCATTCCCTTCAATTGCTTTAATTTTCCATGTAGTTCAAAATTTCCTTTTAACAAGGGAATAGATTTGAAAGCTGCAGTGGGACGATAACTTCTTCTGGGCCAGGCCTAATTAACAGAATGCTGATTCTGCCCATTAGGAGAGAGGAAGATAGTGAAAGACACAGAGAATAAGTGCAGAGTTTGAGGCAATAAACTTATTTCAGGTGGCTTTACTCAAACTTAAGAGACTGGAATGAAGATCGTCCTCTTCCTCTACATTTTAAGAGGAAATGCTGCTTTAAAAAGGTTCAGGTTGTTGACATGAACCTAGAAAATAATACCGTATGGGAATCTAGGCATAAAAACAAAGCCCATTTGCTATGTAGCTTAAAGGGGAAGGTTGTAACATGTTACATGTCTCACTGCCCATGAAAGGTAATATATCTCTGCTTGTGACCTTATTGTTCAAATATACCTTGTGCCTGATGTAAACCATTTTCTCCATCTGGCTGAAAAGAGATAATACAGAGATGACAAAGAACTTTATCACTAGAGACTCTGAAGTTCATGGAATTCAGTCAGTCGGCCTAAAAATGAATTAAACTGCCTTGAAGCCAAGAAAAAATGTGATCTCTTGTAAAACCTGAACCACTAGCAAAAAACTCATCTTGATAGAGAGATTAAGAAGAGTGTTTGCTTAAAATTTTTAGTTGTAACTTCGCAAAAGTAAGACAACTAATCAATACAGTTAAAAAATTGGTCAACATTAAGTGCTTGACCCCTTGAAGAAGCTGAAGTTAAACAGTTCTATGAAGACCTACAAGACCTTCTAGAATTAACACCCCCAAAATTTGTCCTTTTCATTATATGGGACTGGAATGCAAAAGTATGAAGTCAAGAAACACATGGAGTAACAGGCAAATTTGGCCTTGGAGTACAGAATGAAGCAGGGCAAACGCTAATAGAATTCTGTCAAAAGAATGCACGGGTCATAGCAAACACTCTCTTCCAACAACACAAGAGAAGACTCTACACATGGACATCTCCAGATGGCCAATATCAAAATCAGATTCATTCTATTCTTTGCAGCCAAAGATGGAGAAACTCTATACAGTCAGCAAAAATAAGACCGGGAGCTGATTGTGGCTCAGATCATGAACCCCTTATTGCCAAATTCAGACTTAAAATGAAGAAAGTGGGGAAAACCACTAGACCATTCAGGTATGACCTAAATCAAATCCCTTATGATTATACAGTGGAACTGAGAAATAGATTTAAGGGACTAGATTTGATAGACAAGAGTGCCTGATGAACTGTGGATGGAGGTTTGTGACACTGTACAGGAGACAGGAATCAAGACCATGTGCAAGAAAAAGAAATGCAAAAATGCAAAATAGCTGTCTGAGGAGGTCTTACAAATAGCTGTGAAAAGAAGAGAAGCAAAAAGCAAAGGAGAAAAGGAAAGATATAAGCATCTGAATGCAGAGTTCCAAAGAATAGCAAGGAGAGATAAGAAAGCCTTCCTCAGTGATCAATGCAAAGAAATAGAGGAAAACAACAGAATGGGAAAGACTAGAGATCTCTCGAAGAAAATTAGAGATATCAAGGAAACATTTCATGCAAAGATGGGCTCAATAAAGGACAGAAATGGTATGGACCTAACAGAAGCAGAAGATGTTAAGAAGAGATAGCAAGAATAAACAGAAGAGCTATACAAAAAAGATCTTCATGACCCAGATAATAACAACAGTGCAATCACTCACTTAGAGCCAGACATTCTTGAATGTGAAGTCAAGTGGGCCTTAGGAAGCCTCAGTATGAACAAAGCTAGTGGAGGTGACAGAATTCCAGTTGAGTTATTTCAAATCCTGGAAGATGATGCTGTGAAAGTGCTGCACTCAATATGCTAGCAAATTTGGAAAACTCAGCAGTGGCCACAGGCCTAGAAAATGTCAGTTTTCATTCCAATCCCAAAGAAAGGCAATGCCAAAGAATGCTCAAACTACTGCACAACTGTACTCATCTCACATGCTAGTAAAGTAATGCTCAAAATTCTGCAAGGCAGGCTTCAGCAATACGTGAACCGTTAACTTCCAGATGTTCAAGCTGGTTTTAGAAAAGGCAGAGGAACCAGAGATCAAATTGCCAACATCTGCTGGATCATCAAAAAAGAGAGTTCCAGAAAAACATCTATTTCTGCTTTATTGACTATGCCAAAGCCTTTGACTGTGTGGATCACAATAAACTGTGGAAAATTCTGAAAGAGATGGGAATACCAGACCACCTGACCTGCCTCTTGAGAAATCTGTATGCAGGTCAAGAAGCAACAGTTAGAACTGGACATGGAACAACAGACTGGTTCCAAATAGGAAAAGGAGTACGTCAAGGCTGTATATTGTCACCCTGCTTATTTAACTTATATGCAGAGTATATCATGAGAAATGCTGGGCTGGAGGATGCACAAGCTGGAATCAAGATTGCTGGGAGAAATATCAATAACCTCAGACATGCAGATGAACACGACCCTTATGGCAGAAAGTGAAGAAGAACTAAAGAGCCTCTTGATGAAAGTGAAAGAAGAGAATGAAAAATCTGGCTTGAAACTCAACATTCAAAAAACAGATCATGGCATCTGGTCCCATCACTTCATGGCAAATACTTGGGGACAAAATGGAAACAGTGACAGGCTTTATTTTCTTGGGTTCCAAAATCACTGCAGAGGGTGACTGCAGCCATGAAATTAAAAGACGCTTGCTCCTTAGGAAGAAGAGACATCACTTTGCCAACAAATGTCCATCTAGTCAAAGCTATGTTTTTTCCAATAGTCACGTATAGATATGAGAGTTGAACCATACAGAAAGCTGAGCACTGAAGAGTTGATGCTTTTGAACTGTGCTGTTGGAGAAGACTCTTGAGAGTCTCTTGGACTGCAAGGAGATCAAACCAGTCAATCCTAAAAGAAATAAATCCTGAATATTAATTGGAAGGATTGAAGCTGCAGCTGAAGCTCCAATACTTTGGCCACCTGATGCGAAGAACTGACTCATTTGAAAAGACCCTGATTCTGGGGAAGATTGAAGGCGGGAGGAGAAAGGGATGACAGAGGATGAAATGAATGGATGGCATCACCAACTCGATGGACTTGAGTTTGAGCAAGCTCTGGGAACTGGTGATGGACAGGGAAGCCGGGTGTGCTGCAATCCATGGGGTCACAAAGAGTTGGACACGACTGAGCAACTGCACTGACTGACTGATTCTGTGAAGGAACTGAGGTTTACAGAGGCCAACAACTAGTTCAAAGTCATACTCCAGTTAAGGCAGGATGCAAACACAACTCCTCCTGACCTCAGTACTTCATCACTGCACTATTCTCTTTCCTATATATATAAACCCATAAATATCCCCTCAGTGGTGTATATTTTTAATGTTAACTCTCAGCTAAACTTCATCATGGGCTTTCCAGGTGGCTCAATGATAAAGAATCCACCTGGCAGTGCCGGAGACACAAAAGACACAGGTTCAATCCCTGGCTCAGAAAGATCTCCTAAAGAAGGCAATGGCAACACACTCCAGTATTCTTGCCTGGAGAATCCCATGGACAGAGGAGCCTGGCTAGCTCCAGACCATAGGGTTGCAAAGAGTCAGATACAATTGAGCACAGATTCCATTATGATTCATTTTTCAAGCATTGTCTACAATTGCCAGATCTACTGTACAAAGTCATTGAATCACCAAGTAAATCCATTATTTCCTTGCCCAAGGACATTAGTTGTTAAAACATGTCTCCTAAAAACCAAAATAAATATGAAAAGCATAATGGGTAAAGCATAAAATTGTGTTGTTATTCTTTTTATTATCGCAGTTGCTGTTGTTATTATTGTAGGTTGGTAAAACATGGCCTGCCTTATTGCCATCAAGTAAAACTTGTGATTTCAGTTTAGGACTTCCCAACTGGTGCAGTGGTAAAGAATTTACCTGCCAATGCAGGAGACACAAGTTCTATCCCTGGGTCGGGAAGATCCCTTGGAGTAGGAAATGGCAAACCACTCCAGTATTCTTGCCTGGGAAATACCATGGACAGAGGAGCCTGGTGGGCTACAGTCCATGAGAGCACAAGGCGTCAGACACGACTGAGCATGCACACACGTACTTCAGTTTGAATCAGCATAAAAGTTAGTGATTTTTATGATTTCTTTCCTTCTACTAACTTTGGAGTTCTTCTGTTCTTTTTCTAGTTGCTTCAGGTGTAAAGTTAGGTTGTTTATTCGATGTTTCTCTTGTTTCTTGAGGTAGGCTTGTATTGCTATGAACCTTCTGCAAACTAGTACAACTACTATGGAGAACAGTGTGAAGATTCCTTAAAAAACTGGAAATAGAACTTCCCTATGACCCAGAAATCCCACTGCTGGGTATACACACCAAGGAAACCAGAAATGAAAGAGACACATGTACCCCAATGTTCACTGGAGCATTGTTTACAATAGCTAGGACATGGAAGCAACCTAGATGTCCATTGGCAGACAAATGGATGAGGATGTTATGATACATAAACACAATGGAATATTACTCTGTTATTAAAAAAGAACACACTTGAATCCATTCTAATGAGGTGGATGAAACTGGAGCCTATTATACAGAGTGAAGTAAGTCAGAGAGAGAAACACCAATATAGTATATTAATGCATATATATGGAATTTTAAAAGACGATAACAACGACCCTATATGCAAGACAGCAAAAGAGAAGAGATGTAAAGCACAGACTTTGGACTCTGTGGGAGAAGGCGAGAGTGAGATGATTTGGGAGAATAGCACTGAAACATGTATATTACCACATGTAAAACAGAACACCAGTGCAAGCTCAATGCATGAAGCAGGGCACTCAGACCGGTGCACTGGGACAACTGGGAGGGAGGTTCAGGATGGGGGACACTTGTACACCCATGGCTGATTCACACTGATGTATGGGAAAAACCACCACAATATTGTAAAGTAATTAGCCTCAAAATAAAATAAATTAATTAATTTTCTTAAAAAGTAATTAACTCAGCCTAATTTCAACTAACATATATTGCTGTTTGATTTGAGTTGCTATGCTTCTCCCAGTAGGGATATGTCCTTTTCCTTTATTTATTATGGGAAGGCATTGTTTTGTTTTCACTGTCACTGTTTAGTCCCTAAGTCATGTCCAACTCTTTGCGACCCCACGGACTGCAGCACGCCAGAGTTCCCTGTCCATCACCAGTTCCCAGAGCTTGCTCAAACTCATGTCTATCATGTCGGTGATGCCATCCAACCATCTCATCCTCCTCTGTCATCTCCTTCTCCTCCCGCCTTCAATCTTTCCCAGCATCAGAGTCTTTTCTAATGAGTCAGCTCTTCATATCAGATGGCCAAGGTATTGGAACTTTAGCTTCACCTTCAGTCCTTCCAATGAATATTCAGCACTGATTTCCTTTAGGATTGACTGGTTTGATCTCCTTGCTGTCCAACGGACTCTCAAGAGTCTTCTCCAGCACCAGACATCAAAAGCATCAATTGTTCCGTGCTCAGCCTTCTTTATGGTCCAACTCTCACATCCATACATGACTACTGGAAAAACTATAGCTTTGACTATACCAACCTTCGTCGGCAAAGTGATGTCTCTGCTTTTTAATATGCTATCTAGATTTGTCATAGCTTTTCTTCCAAGGAGCAAACGTCTTTTAGTTTCACAGCTGCAGTCACCATCTGCAGTGACTTGGGAGCCCAAGAAAGTAAAGTCTGTCATTGTTTCCATTTTGTCCCCATCTATTTGCCATGAAGTGATGGGACCAGATGCCATGATCTTAGTTTTCTGAATGTTGGGTTTTAAGCCTGCTTTTTCACTCTCCTCTTTCACCTTCATCAAGAGGCTCTTTAGTTCCTCTTTACTTTCTGCCATTTAAGTGGTATCATCTGCATATCTGAGGTTATTGATATTTCTCCTGGCAATCTTGATTATAGCTTTTGATCATTTAGCCTGGCAGTTCTCATGATGTACTCTGCATATAAGTTAAATAAGCAGGGTGACAATATACGGCCTTGATGTACTCCTTTCCCAATTTTGAATAGTCCATTGTTCCACGTCTGGGTCTATCCATTGCTTTTTAACCTGCATACAGGTTTTGCAGAAGGCCAGAAAAGGTCAGTTTTCATTCTAACTCCAAAGAAGGACAATGTCAAGGAATGTTCAAATTACTGTACAACTGTGTTCATTTCATATGCTAGCAAGGTAATGTTCAAAATTCTTCAAACTAGGCTTCAATAGTACATGAACTTAGAACTTCCACATGTACAAGCTGGATTTAGAAAAGGCAGAGGAAGCAGAGATCAAATTGCCAACATCCACTGGATCACAGAAAAAGCAAGGGAATTCCAGAAAAACATCTACTTCTGCTTCATTGACTACACTGAAGCCTTTGACTGTGTGGATCACAACAAACTCTTTTCACTGTAGATAGTCCAAAAAGAATAGAGGCGTTAGCTAAGTGATTGGGAGTTTGGTAACCATCTCAATTTACCTGGGACTAAGGGGTTTCCTTTAGTTCCTCAGAGAAGGCAATGGCACCCCACTCCAGTACTCTTGCCTGGAAAATCCCATGGATGGAGGAGCCTGGTGGGCTGCAGTCCATGAGGTCGCTAAGAGTCAGACACGACTGAGCGACTTCCCTTTCCCTTTTCACTTTCATGCGTTGGAGAAGGAAATGGCAACCCACTCCAGTGTTCTTGCCTGGAGAATCCCAAGGATGGGGGAGCCTGGTGGGCTGCCATCTATGGGGTTGCACAGAGTTGGACACGACTGAAGTGACTTAGCAGCAGCAGCAGCAGCAAGGGGTTTCCTAGGAAGCAGAACTTTCCATTTTAAAATCAGGACACTCCCAGCCAAACTGTGATCCATTGCTACTCTACTGGGAGCAGACTTTTATTACTTCTTCTGTTATAACACTAACCTATCTCAAGTACACGAGACATACATTCGATTTGACACTGAAAAGCCATCCCAAATAAGGTCTATGTGGCCAATGTAAAGTTGACTTCTGAGGAAAGAACTTAAATACCTTCTTGCCTAAAGTAGAAGTTCCCAGATTTAGAAGTGTGGTTCAGTTCAGTTCAGTTCAGTCACTCAGTTGTGTCCGATTCTTTGTGACCCCATGAATCGCAGCACGCCAGGCTTCCCTGTCCATCCCCAACTCCTGGAGTCTACCCAAACTCTTGTCCATCGAGTCGGTGATGCCATCCAGCCATCTCTTCCTCTGTCGTCCCCTTCTCCTCCTGTCCCCAATCCCTCCCAGCATCAGGGTCTTTTCCAATGAGTCAATTCTTCGCATGAGGTGGCCAAAGTACTGGAGTTTCAGCTTCAGCATCAGTCCTTCCAATGAACACCCAGGACTGATCTCCTTCAGGATGGACTGGTTGGATCTCCTTGCAGTCTAAGTGATTCTCAAGGGTCTTCTCCAACACCACAGTTCAAAAGCATCAATTCTTTGGCGCATGTGACTACTGGAAAAACCAAAGCTTTGACTAGATGGACCTTTGTTGGCAAAGTAATGTCTGTTTTTTAATATGCTATTTAGGTTGGTCAAAACTTTCCTTCCAAGGAGTAAGCATCTTTTCATTTCATGGCTGCAATCACCATCTGCAGTGATTTTGGAGCCCCCCAAAATCAAGTCTGACACTGTTTCCACTGTTTCACCATCTATTTCCCATGAAGTGATGGGACCAGATGCCATGATCTTAGTTTTCTAAATGTTGAGCTTTAAGCCAACTTTTCCACTCTCCACTTTCACTTTCATCAAGAGGCTTTTTAGTTCCTCTTCACTTTCTGTCATAATTAAACTTTAACAGAGGACAGATTGGTGGTTGCTAGCAGTGGGAGTTGGAGGTGAAGAAGAAAAGGGATAATTTGTACTGAAATACAAACTTCCAATTGTAAGATTAATAAATTCTGGGGATGTAATGTACAGTATGGGGACTACAGTTAACAATACTGCATTCTATATTTAAAGGTAGCTAAGAGAATAGATCTTAAAAGTTCTCATCACAAGGGAAAAAACTGGTAACGATGTGAGGTGCTGGCTGTTAACTAAACTTACTGTGGTGATCATTTGCAAGAAACACATATATCAAATCATTATTTTGTATCAGTCAGTTCAGTTCAGTTGCTCAGTTGTGTCTGACTCTTTGTGACCCCATGGACTGCAGCATGCCAGGCCTCCCTGTCCATCACCAACTCCTGGAGATTACTCAAACTCATGTCCATTGAATCAACCATCTCATCCTCTGTCATCCCCTTCTCCTCCTGTCCTCAATCTTTCCCAGCATCAGGGTCTTTTCAAATGAGTCAGCTTTTGCATCAGGTGGCCAAAGTACTGGAGTTTCAGCTTCAGCATCAGTCCTTCTCATGAATATTCAAGACTGATCTCCTTTAGGATGGACTGGTTGGATCTCCTTGCAGTCCAAGCGACTCTCAAGAGTCTCCTCCAACACCACGGTTCAAAAGCATCAATTCTTCGGTGCTTAGCTTTTTTTATAGTCCAACTCTCACATCCATACGTGACTACTGGAAAAACCAAAGCTTTGACTAGACAGACCTTTGTTAGCAAAGTAATGTCTCTGCTTTTTAATATGCTGTCTAGGTTGGTCATAACTTTTCTTCCAAGGAGCAAGCGTCTTTTAATTTCATGGCTGCAGTCACCATCTGCAGTGATATTGGAGCCCAAAAAAATAAAGTCTCTCACTGTTTCCATTACCTTAAACAAATACTATTATATATAATTGGGCTTCCCTGGTGGCTCAGCTGGTAAAAAAATCTGCCTCCAATGTGGGAGACCTGGGTTTGATCCCTGGTTTGGGACGATCCTCTGGAGAAGGTAATGGCTACCCAGCTCGAGTCTTCTTGCTTAGAGAATTCCATGGACTGTATAGTCCATCAGGCTGCGAAGAGTTGGACACGACTGAGCAACTTTCATTTTTCTTTCATATATATATGTCATTTATAGCTCAATAAAACTGGAGGGGGGATTTAAACTTTTACATATAAAAAGCACTATAAGACCTGTCCTAAACATTCTCATACTGACATAAACTTGGTTGTGCACACACCTGGCATTATTTCCACATATATCTGTGGCACTGAAATCAGTATGACCATTAGTTATGTTTTGCTAACAGTCATACCTCAAAATGAGCATTTCTCCTGAAAATGATCATCTCCAGAGGCTATACGTTTACTCCGATGTCATCAACTTAGCTCAAGACATTTCTAAAACTCCTTTTTAGAACTGCCTTTAAAGTCATATTAATATAATTTATAGCCTGTCTTCAATTTTTATGAACACTGTTTTAGAAGCATGGATGATTTTCCTTATTCACCATATATAGGTCCAAATAACTTGATTTTCCCCCAAAGCAAATTCTTGCCTAAAAGGGCAATGTTTGAAACTTCTGATGTTATTCAAAAGAGCATGACAAAAGCTCTAAAGACAGTTCCAAAAAGGAATGACAGCATTGCTTTGATCAATGGTAGTATGTTAAGCTGAAGAAGACAACTCCAATTTTAAAGAGAGCCATTTCGGAGTTATAGACTCTATATGATTGTTCCTTCCCCCCTTCATCACTTATGTTAGCTTAAAGTCATGCCTTTCAACTGTCAGCTAAAAAGCCTATAATTTCAGTACTCATTTTAAGCCCAGACCTCGGTGTCATCATGCTATGTATCAATCCACTTAGATCTCCTTTTGTGGTGCCTGCTCAAATGCTGAACCCCTCTCTGCAGCTTGCCAGATGTCCTCCTCTAAGAATTACTTTTCCCCTCAGGGCTGTTGTGTTTACCTCTAAGATATCCACTACTTAGCTGGTAATTGCTTCATGGAAGAGTTGGAGGACGTGGTTAGTTGTAGGAGGTCTTTTTAGGTGAACTGGTCAAACACATCACGTCTAACAGAAGGTTTTCCAATGTCAGCACTATTGAACTTTTAGATTGGAAAACTGTTTGTTGCAGGGGGCTGTTTTGTGTATTATATAGGATAGATAGCAACATCTCTGGCCTCTATCCACCAGATGCCAGTTGTGAGAACCAAAAATGTCTCCAGACAATGCTGAAGGTCCCCCACAGGGCGAAACTGCCCTGGTAAAGAATCACTGGCTATGCAAGAAACATGGGGATGTGTTGGTTTCTTTACAGAGCTTTAAATAATATACATTATACTGAGACAAATTAGTTTGAAAGGAAAACACCCCTTCAAATTTAAACCAAATAAAAGTATATTTCAATTCATCAGTATAACAAAATCTGTATTTGGGGGGGAAAATGTGGTGCTTTCAGGTGAGACACTAACTCCATACGCCAGGTAGAAAGGTGTCCATTCTTTTTCATTCCACTAATATTCACTGAGCGTCTACCAAGCGAGCGATACTCCCCTGGGCAACGGGAGAGAACACAGTAGTGAACAGGACAGACAAGATCTCTGGTCTCAAGAAGCCTACAATTTAACAAGTTTGGGAGATGTTAAGTAACCCAGTGTGATATGTGCCATACCACAACAGGTGATAAGTATATTAATCATGTTTTTTACTCTCTATATTTGTTATTATCTATATTTTATGATGTTTCGACATCTTGGCGAAGGGTTTTGTGGCAGGAGACAGACTGCTAGTTAATTCCTAAAACAGTAAATTACATGCCTGGAAGCACTCCTTTCATATGAGAACCAGCCAATCTTGAGTCTCCACCCTCAACCATCTTTAACCCTCATCCGCCAAGCCAGTACTTCCCCTGCCCTAAATCAGTGTAGGTCCAGGTGTCAGGCAAGTAGGACTGCCCCTATGCTCCAGAGCCTGCTGGAATTACTCAAACTAGCCAACCCTAAACTGTCTTCCTGCGCTGCTTTGCCTTCCCATAGAAAACACAGTATAGACTGCGGCCTATGCTTTCCGCATTCCTTCCTACATACTGACTGATATCGGTGCTTCCCTGTGTGACCCTGCACGGCACAACGTGGCCCCCTCCTCTCTACAAGTGTAGCGGCATTAACCTTGCTTCTTTCAATGGCACTAACCTCTCTTTGTTGTCCCTCAGTCACCCCTAAAAACTCAAATCCCACAGGTACACTCGTTGAGATGACACATAGAAAGGTTAACGTGTTCTTCTCAGGGGGACCAGAAGTGCTTCCCTAGGGAAGGACAGAGTTGGTAAGGAGGATATATTGGGAATACATTTCATGCAGGGAGACAAGAATATATAAACGGCCAGGTGTGACCAAGCTGGGGTAAGAGAGCAGAAATGCAGATTCACTCAGAATATTCATCCTGCAGGCAGCCAAAAGCCTTAAGTATTTAAATCAGGTAAGTAACAGGATTTACTCTGTTTTGCTAGAAGATCGTTCTGGATGCTTTGTGGGGGCAGTGATCAGTTAGTAGATTTTTAAAGCAATATCGGAAAAGATTGCTAGTATCCTGAATGAAGTTGGTGACTGGGAATGAACATGCACAGGGTAGGCATTCAACTTATATTTGTTGAATAAATGAAAAAAATGTAAGTTCACATGCTTGAGTCATAGGACAGATTTTTTGGGTAACCACTTAAAGCGAATTTACTCCTATTTTGGAAATAATTCTAGTAATTTTAAAAAAAAATCTACAGGTGATTAGAAACAAAAAATTAAGAGAGGGGAGATGGAACTAGAGGTACACAGAGTCATACACACTGACAGGGTACTGAAAGCTAAAAAGTGAAAGAGAGGAAACTAAAAAAGCTTTGTATGTGGCACTCCAGCATTCTTTAGTATAAATGCTAACATGTTCACAAATTTTAACAAAATACAATTTGAAAATTGACGCTCGTGGAAAACTCTGTTAAGTCATCAAGACAAGATATGTAAACTTTTAATAGATTTATTATGCAATGGCAATTATTTTTAGTTTTTTAAAAATAATTTCACTGTGTCTGTCTTTGGCCTGGGCTGGGTCTTCGTTGCTGCACGCGGGCTCTCTGTAGCTGTGGGAAGTGGGGGTACTCTCTAGCTGCAGTGCGTGGGCTTCTCACTGCAGCGGCCTCTCTTGTTGGGGTCACAGACCCCAGAGAACCGACGCTTCAGTATCTGTGGTTCCTGGCTCTAGACCGCAGGCTCAATATTCGTGGCGCATGGCCTTAGTTGCTTCCCAGAGCAGGGATTGAACCTGTCTCTTCTGCAACAGCAGGCAGATTCTTTACCACCAAGCCACCAGGGAAGCCCTATTTTTAGTTTTTAAAGTAAAGGTTACATAAAAGTCAGAAAGATTCAAAGTGTAAAGTGATGATGCATTCCAGCTGAGCTTCCAGATAACTGGGATACGTGCATATCTGGTGTAGCTCACTCTCTTATAGTGGGAAAGCCATATAAACAAGTTGCTGCCGTAAGTGGAAATGCACTGCTCAGAATGACACAATGGAATCTCTCGCCTTTCTTGTTTATAAACTCATAAAGACCGTGCTCCTTGCAAAGCACGTAAAGCACGACATGATGTTTCGAAGTGGCTACCCCACTGTTACCGGTGTTTTCTTTGTCAGTGTGTGCACGAATTTAGGGAGCTTTTTGCAATGTGAGTTCCCTCTCTGCCCTCCGCAGCACAGCACCGACATCACCATTCTGCCACCTTCTGCAGTCAACATGAGCTTCTCTCCACAAACTTATGACCGCTTTCTTAGACATTAAAATAAAGCTCACTCAGAAAATATTCCTAAATAGGGCACAATGGTTAAACTGAACTGGCAATGCTATAAATATTACAGAGCCAAAGTATATTTTTGTCCTTCTCTATGCCAGATGCCGTTAAGCCAACTGTTAATACACAAACTTTGTTTTTGTTGTCGTCAAGGAGAGTATGCAGCTTCTTCAAAACTATTTTAAATTCTGTGCCTCATTTCACATAAATATTTACCCAAAGGAAGGTGTTTGACAGTGAAAAATCTATACAGTGTCATAATCCTTTTACATAGAGCAGTATTTCCACTGTATAGACCTTGCTGAAGATATAAAAAACTCTCCCCTGGAAATCCCACTCACTGTGAGAAGAGAAAGAGGAAAAAGGAAAAAGTATCATCATTCTTCAAAAGTTAAAGTTTATAAAAAGAAAATGTCTTTGTCAAGAGGCCCAAAGAGTTTGTCGTGTGTTTAAAATATGTTCAACTCAGCAATATCAATGGAAAAAATAAAGAGTAATGGTGGATTAATTTTAAAAGCATCTGAAAATAACTCTGTGAAGTGAAAGTGTTAGTCATTCAGTCGTGTCCGACTCTTTGTGATCCTATGGACTGTAGCACACCAGGCTTCTCTGTCCATGGAACTTTCCAGGCAAGAATACTAGAATACTTCTCCAGGGGATCTTCCCAACACAGTGATCAGATCTGGTCTCCCACATTGCAGGCAGATTCCTTACCATTTGAGCCACCAGTTCAGTTCAGTTCAGTTCAGTCGCTCAGTCGTGTCCAACTCTTTGCGACCCCATGAATTGCAGCACACCAGGCCTCCCTGTCCATCACCAACTCCTGGAGTTCACTCAGACTCACGTCCATCGAGTCCGTGATGCCATCCAGCCATCTCATCCTCGGTCGTCCCCTTCTCCTCCTGCCCCCAATCCCTCCCAGCATCAGAGTCTTTTCCAGTGAGTCAACTCTTCGCATGAGGTGGCCAAAGTACTGGACTTTCAGCTTTAGCATCATTCCTTCCAAAGAAATCCCAGGGCTGATCTCCTTCAGAATGGACTGGTTGGATCTCCCTGCAGTCCAAGGGACTCTCAAGAGTCTTCTCCAACACCACACTTCAAAAGCATCAATTCTTCGGCGCTCAGCCTTCTTCACAGTCCAACTCTCACATCCATACATGACTACTGGAAAAACCATAGCCTCAACTAGATGGACCTTAGTCGGCAAAGTAATGTCTCTGCTTTTGAATATACTATCTAGGTTGGTCATAACTTTTCTTCCAAGGAGTAAGCGTCTTTTAATTTCATGGCTGCAGTCACCAGGGAAGCCCCAAAATAAGTATTGTATATATTTTACAAATAAGAAAATCTCAACATACTTTAACACAATCTCTGAAACAGAGATTAAACTATATATATTAGCATGGCTACACTGGAATATTTAACAATTAATAAAAACACGTTCAGGGAAAATCACAGTGAGGCTATTAGTGAAAAACACGTCTTTTAAACACTGTTCTAACTTGTATAACAATAACTGTTCTAGAGACTTTTTAGAAATATTCCAGAAACATCATTTTCTAGTGGCTTTGCCTGCAATAAGTAAACATATCCTAAAAGCAATGATAATATACTAGTTCAGTTCAGTTCAGTTCAGTTCAGTCGCTCAGTCGTGTCTGACTCTTCGCGACCCCATGAATCGCAGCACGCCAGGCCTCCCTGTCCATCACCATCTCCCGAAGTTCACTCAAACTCACGTCCATCAAGTCAGTGATGCCATCCAGCCATCTCATCTTGGGTCGTCCCCTTCTCCTCCTGCCCCCAATCCCTCCCAGCATCAGAGTCTTTTCCAATGAGTCAACCCTTTGCATGAGGTGTCCAAAGTACTGGACTTTCAGCTTTAGCATCATTCCTTCCAAAGAAATCCCAGGACTGATCTCCTTCAGAATGGACTGGTTGGATCTCCTTGCAGTCCAAGGGACTCTCAAGAGTCTTCTCCAACACCACAGTTCAAAAGCATCAATTCTTCGGCGCTCAGCCTTCACAGTCCAACTCACATCCATACATGACCACTGGAAAAACCATAGCCTTGACTAGACGGACCTCTGTTGGCAAAGTAAGGTCTCTGTTTTTGAATATGCTATCTAGGTAACCAATATAAACTAAACACCTGTTACATGCCAGGCAGTCCATTTAGCACTTTACATTTTGTGACCTGAGCCTTGCAACAACCATAGAAAAGGTTTTTCTGTAATAAAATATTATTTCCTCTATGGAGAAGCTGAGGCTGGGTATTCAAAGCCCACCAGCTGCCAGGTCAGGGTACGAGGATTCCAACCCTGTCAGCTGACCACATCCTAGAGATCCAGTAGTGCGCCAACCCACTCCTCCAGCAGCTCGTGGCCGACTAGTCACGGTGAACTTCAAACAAGCCAACAGTACAGAGAGCTGACCTCATCTGAGGGGGTAGGTGCATTCCAAGACTCCCGGGGGATACTTGAAAATGCAGATAGTACTTAGTCCTACACATACTGTTTTTTTTTTCTTATATAAACATACCTATGATAAGGTTTAATATATAAATTAGGCACAGTAAGTGATGAATAACAATAACTAACAATAAAAGCAAAACTACACTGCCATAATAGTGATATGAATGTGGTCTCTCCTACATATCTTATTGTGCTATGTCCACCCTTCTCCTTTTGATGACATGAGATGATAAAACGCCTAAGTGATGAAGTGAGGTGAATGATGAAGGCATTGTGACCTAGTGTGCGGCTACAATTGACCTTCTGACAGCACCTCGGAAGGAGGATCATCACTTCAGGTGATCCTGGGTCATGTAGCCACGACAATGTCGATGGCTGGATGTCAGGAGCAGAGGAGGTCGGTGGTTGGGGGTGAGGATGGAGGGCAGGATGATGGAGTGGAATTTCATCATGCTACTCAGAATGGCATGAAATGTATTTATTTATTTAAAAAATGGGGGTGCACCATGCAGCTTACAGGATCTTAGTTCCCCCAACTAAGGATCAAACCTATGCCCCCTGCAGTGGGAACGTGGAATCCTAACCAACCGGCCTGCTAGGGAATTCCCTGGCATGCAATTTAAAACTTATGAATTGCTTATTTATGGAATTTTCCATTTAATATTTTCAGACTGCGGTTGACCACTGGTAATTGAAACTGAGGAAAGTGAAACCGTGGATAGGGGTGGACACATACAGGTGCTCTGAAAGAAAAGTAGAGAATGCTTTTAGAGACTATAAAGTTCAGGCTATCAGGGGAGAATCTAGACTAAATGATCCTTGGCCTAAGAGGTATTAGTTAGAAGGAGTCAGGCAAAGAGATGGGGAAAGCTCCAAGCAGCACAGGGAATGCAGGGAAAGGACTTGAGGCAGAAAGAGTGGATTCTACTAGTGAAACAGAAAGAAAATGAATATATCTGAAATGTATTAACTGAGAGAATGGAGGGAGATGGGCTTGGACATGCAGAAGACCATGTGAGGAATTTTGTATTCATCCTGAATGCCATGAAAATCGACTGAAGAGTTCTGAGTAAACAGAAGAATGATGCTATTTGCAGTTGAAAGTCCTCTGGCTGCTGATTGGAAAATGGACCAAAGGATGGGAAGAGAGCAGTCTGGAGACCACTGCAGAGGTCCCAAGTCACTGATGCTGACTCCCGAACTGGTGGTGGCAGTAAGGTTGCAAGAAAGGAAATGAGCTTGAGGTGTCTGTAGAAGTAGATTGACAAGACTTGGTGGTGGGTTAATTGAAGCGGGAGATCTAGAAACCTCATCACAGGCTTTCCTTAAGTCAGTGCTCAACTCCTTCCCACTTCTGTTGTGTCTGATGGAGACCAGCCCTTTTCAGAGATAATATCAGTGCAAATATTTTATGAAAGGATAACCATGGATATAACAGTTATTGCTTAGCGGTAATAGGTTGTAAGTGTAACTAAATTTTCTAAAGAATTATCTTCAAAAACAAAATAGTATATGTTATATATATATATATATATTTTTTTTTACTTTACAATTCTGTATTGGCTTTGCCATACATTGACATGAATCCATCATGGGTATACACTATTATATTGGAGAAGGAAATGGCAACCCACTCCAGTACTCTTGCTTGGAAAATCCCACGGACAGAGCAGCCTGGTGGGCTACAGTCCATGGGGTCGCAAAGAGTCAGACACGCCTGAGCGACCAAGCACACACTATTATATACAAATATAAAAAATATATATATAATAAATCACAAAATCAATATATATTAATGCTATCTATTATCAGGCACTTGTTTATTAGAATACTAATAATTCAAGTCTACAACAACAGAAATAAGTAATTAGGCCCAATATCAATGGCTGGAGATTAGCGGAATCATGTTCTAAGAATATTTTTTGTCCACATTCTGCAGGTATTTTAGTTTAGGTTCTGAGATTGATTCTACAGACTGCTACTTAGGTGATTCTCTGCAAGATTTAGTCTTCTTTTCCTCAGCACCTTTCTACATATGGCAATAAACCACTTCCTAATGGCCATGTGGACAGTCTCTTTGTCAGTATATGGAACTGAATACCTGAGTATGGAACTGCCTAGCCAGAATTTATACAAAGAAGAAAAGTCAAAAGAGTGAGGGTGTTTTGACTCTGTCAACATCAATAACATTGGAGAGAATGGGGGATGTTGAGCCTGGAAAAGGGAGACTAAGAATGACTATCTTGCTGCAGCTGCTGCTAAGTCGCTTCAGTCGTGTCCAGCTCTGTGCGACCCCAAAGATGGCAGCCCACCAGGCTCTCCTGTCCCTGGGATTCTCCAGGCAAGAACACGGGAGTGGGTTGCCATTTCCTTCTCCAACGCATGAAAGTGAAAAGTGAAAGGGAAGTCGCTCAGTCGTGCCCGACTCTTAGTGACCCCAGGGACTGTAGCCTACCAGGCTCCCCCGTTCATGGGATTTTCCAGGCAAGAACACCGGAGTGGGGTGCCATTGCCTTCTCCAATGACTATCTTAACTATCTTAATATATATTAGAAAACCTGTCATGTGGCCACAAGAGTAAAACAAGGCTCAGTGGATAAGGAAGCAAATTTATGCTCAATGTAGAGAAGGCCTTTCCCACTAGAATTGTTCAAAAGTCACACAGGCTACGGTGGCTCACTGTCACAACAGACACTAAATGACTATTTTTGGCATCAATGTTTTGTAAAGTTCTGTCAGTTTGTTCAACTAAATAGGTTGTCTGGCAGTATTAGAAAGTCTAGTTTGGATTCTAAGTCGCCTTCTATTCCTAAGATTCTCTGTGTAACTAGTAATGTCTTTAGCCCCCATTCTCACCATTCTAACAGTCACAGGTCTCTATCTGGTGTTTGGGGTAGTTCATTGGCATCACACTGGGGGTTGGGAGGAGCTTGAAGCTACACTAAGAAATGAGTGCATTTTATTTCTCTGGCTACAGTGACTGGGTCATTTCTTGGGAATTCTGGGACAAATATGGTTTATTCCCACCAGTTATGGGTAAGAGGCATATGGCTTCTGCCATAACTGGCAGTCATCTTAGGATCGCAGGGGAGATCTTATAGAGAATGAAGAAACAAGGAAATCAAGCAAAGAGCTGGAGAGAGAAGGACCCAGACCTGGTCAAGTTGCGGACACCAGCAGATCGAGCCATGCCTAAAGCTGTCTTTCTCAGCTTTTCAATCACGTGGCCTTTTCAATTACATGAGCCAGTGAAGTTTATTTTTGGTTTAGGCAGTTTGAGTGTGTTTTCTACACATGTGAACAAACGATACCTAACTCCAATTCTTATCCAAAGATGTGTAAAGTCATCCATTCTCAGAAACATACTGAAAAAGAGACAAGCTGCATTTTGCATGCAGGGATCCACTTAAAAACCAAGAGATCTCTTAATCTCTGACTCATATAAACTCAATTTATGTCAAAATCTGGCTTCTGTAACTATCAGGATCTCTTTTGGGACAAACTACATTAATCAACACTGCAACTAAATATTTACTAAGGATTTAAAACAGATCTAAAGCAGTCTTACAGAAAACTTTTCCTCCTACTTGCCTAAACTTAATCCTTCTTCCTCCATGCAGGGCTACTGTCAATGAAAAACACAGTTACAATCAGTTTAGACATCCTCTGGGTTAATGACCTTGTGAACTGATATTAAACGCTTAAATAGTTTCTTGGTTTCCTTTAAGTTTCCTTAAAGTTTTCTCAACACTTAGAACTGTAAGAACCTTAAACTATTTTGCATGATGTTTTCTAATCTTTCATATCTTGATTTTATAGAATTTGGCTTTTGATTTCCATATCAGTAGGTCATCCTCAATGGGTTCAAATTTTACTGTCCTCTACTTATCTGTGTCTATATGTAAATTGAAAAATGAAACCACAGTCACACACTAAAGCCAAATGTTACCATCACCTTGCTTCCCAGCTGCTGGTTTGTGGTCCATTAAAGTGTTAAGATACTGATTACTTTCCCTTCAATCCTCTGGGCAGCTATGCAGGGCCCAGACAGACCCAGACCCTAGCTCAGAAGCCAAAGGCCAGAAGCAACCTTGTCTGTTCACCCAAAATGCAACGAAAACATTTTCATTTCCTATGTGTAGCACCACAGTAAAAAGTCCATGGTGCACTACCCTAAATAGCACTGCTTAAAGATTCTACCTTGTTCCTCTTTTATTGAACTTGGTAGATTCTGACTCTGGAAATCTATAAAAAATATTGTTTTGCTGGCATATTGGTAAAGGAAGCTAAGCTTTCCTTTGAGTTTGAATTCAAAGAATTCCAAAAACTCCAAATTTTACTTTCTTTTTCAGTATTGAGATAAAATATTTTCACTTGTCTCTTTCCCTTGAAAATTATTTTTATATTCTTTTACTCCCTCTTATGAACATGAATTTTAGCAAGTGTTGGCTGTGAAAAAAATTGTGAATTTTCAGAGTAGAGCATATTATACATGACTCATTAACGAGACTGCTTGTAACACAGAGATGTGAGAAATGTTGCAGAGATAACACAACCTGGCCCTTGGAAAATGTGTAAGGGACACTGCAGAAAGGGGAACTTCTTCCCATGATGATGCCAATGAACTACCAAGAACCTGCCTGTTAGTCTCACTAGCAATGGTTATTCACCACTTCAGATTTTAAATTGCAGAGAGCAAATTCTTATATAGGTGCTCTCACATTGCAACTTAATGTTGACACAGGAAACACCATTTTATGGCAAGCACTAACCCTAAATAGGGTCTGTGCCCAGTTTCCATGAAGATTTCTTGGAAATCTTATCCATGAGCCAGGATAAAGTAATTGAGTATCAATAGTACCAGAAATCTGGCAATTTGTTGGCTAAAGTTTAAATTTTTCAACTGATAATTGCTTCAAGATGCTTGCCTTCAAAGGATAAAATTTCTTATTTTATTAACAATAATCAGTCAGATACAAGCTCAAAACTCTGCTCTGTTTCTGATGGCAGGACAGGAAGCTGAGAGCTCTTATTTTTCCTAAACTAGAATATTCCTTTGAATCTCACACTAAGTGCTGCCTTATTCCTTGTGAGGTCAGCACTGCGTCTCTCTCAGAATACAGGTAGGTCAACGAAAACGCTCTCATGTATTTTCAAACATCATGGGATCTTTGAAGTGAAAACTCATAAAGAGTTGAAAGCGCTATTATTAGAAGTCTTTTTGGAAGTTTATACCATTTTGGTCAGAACGAAAATACCTGCTGAAGAAAGAGATTACAAGGCTGTGGAGAACCAGAATCAAATGGTTTAGAGCAGCTGGCACACTGCTTATGCTTCACTGTGCTAAATGTGCCCCTTCCAAAATGGGCAATAGAAACAGAGTAGTTTAAAAGCATGCTGAAAGTTTGAGCAGTGAGACGTTTAATTCAGAGGAAAAAAAACAAACTTGTGTTTGCAGAATTCAAATTAATGACTGCTGTAGTAAAGAGTTTTCAATCAGGAGATAAACAAATATTTGCTCATTTTTAAATTATGCATAAAATTGAGCCTTATTGATGCCAGTTGTTTTTGTTTCAGTCACTAAGTCATGTCTGACCCTTTGCAACCCCATGGACTGCAGCACACAGGATCCTCTGTCTTCCATTGTCTCCCAGAGTTTGCTCATTCATGTCCATTGAGTCAGTGATGCCATCCAACCATTTCATCCTTTGTCACCCCCATCTCCCCCTGCCCTCAATCTTTCCTATCAAGGTCTTTTTCAATGAGTTATCTCTTCACATCAGGTGGTCAAAGTATTGGAGGTTCAGCTTCAGCATCGGTCCTTCCAATGAATATTCAGGACTGACTTCCTTTAGGATTGACAGGTTTGATCTCCATACAGTCCACGGGACTCTCAAGAGTCTTCTCCAGCACCACAGTTCAAAAGCATCAATTCTTTGGTGCTCAGCCTTCTTTATGGTCCAACATTTACATCCATATATGACTACTGGGAAAACCATAGCTTTGACTATACAGATGTCAGCAAAATGATGTCTCTGCATTCTGATACACTGTCTAGGTTTGTCATAACTTTTCTTCCAAGGAGCAAGCATCTTTTAATTTCGTAACTGCAGTCACCATGCTCAGTGATTTTGGAGCACCCCAAAATAAAATCTGTCACTGTTTACACATTTTCCCCACCTATTTGCCATCTATTTACTTTGGTCCCCTGATATGGAGACTTGACTCACTAGAAAAACTCCTGATGCTGGCAAAGATTGAAGGCAGGGGGAGAAGGGGATGATGGAGGATGAGATGGTTGGATGGCATCACTGACTTGATGGACATGAGTTTGAGCAAGCTCTGGGAGTTAGTGATGGACAGGGAAGCCTGGCATGCTGCAGTCCCTGGGGTTGCAAAGAGTCGCACACAACTGAGACTGAACTGAATTGAACTGATTTGCCATGAAGCGATGGGACCAGATGTTATGATCTTAGTTTTTTGAATGTTGTGTTTTAAGCCAGCTTTTTCATTCTCCTCTTTCATCTTCATCAAGAGGCTCTTTAGTTCCCCTTCACTTTCTGCCATTAGAGTGGTATCATCTGTATATCTGAGGTTGTCAATATTTCTCCCAGCAATCTTGATTCCAGCTTGTGCTTCATCCAGCCCAGCATTTTGCAGGATGCTCTGCATGTAAGTTAAATAAGCAGGGTGACAATATACAGTCTTGACGTACTCTTTTTCCCAATTTTGAATCAGTCCGTTGATCCATATCCAGTTTTAACTGTTGCTTCTTGACCTGCATACAGGTTTCTCAGGAGACAGGAAAGGTAGTCTGGTATTCCCATCTCTTTAAGAAATTTCCACAGTTTGTTGTGATCTACACAGTCAAAGGCTTCAGTGTAGTCAATGAAGCAGAAGTAGGTGTTTTTCTGGAATTCCCTTGCTTTTTCTGTGATCCAGTGGATGCTGGCAATTTGATCTCTGTTTCCTCTGCCTTTTCGAAATCCAAGTTGTACATCTGGAAGTTCTCCTTTCACGAACTGTTGAAGCCTAGCTTGGAGGATTTTGAGCATTACCTTGCTAGCATGTGAAATCAGCTCACTAGTAAGGTAATTTGAACATTCTTTGCCATTGCCCTTCTTTGGGATTGGAATGAAAACAGACCTTTTCCAATCCTGTAGCCATTGCTGAGTTTTCCAAATTTCCTGACATACTGAATGCAGCACTTTCACAGCATCATCTTTTAGGATTTGAAATAGTTCAGCTGGAATTCCATCACCTCCATTAGCCTTGTTCATAGTAATGCTTCCTAAGGCCGACTTGACTTCACACTCTAGGATATCTGGCTCTAGGTGAGTGATCACATCATCCAAGTCATTAAGACCTTTTTTTGTGTAGACATTCCATAAATGTCTGAGGCATTTTTTGGCAATCCCAACCAAAGAACTCTTGATTCAATGAGCCGAAGGAATGGAAAGAGATCCATGGTATACAGGTGGGTAGTAATGAACTGGGTGTGGAGCTGGTTTCTGAGAATCTGGCATCCTACTGATTTGCTCTCAGAATTTGCTATGCCTCACTCCCAGCTATTTCTGATCTGTGTAGCAGAGCTGAATTCTGCCTACAGTTTAGATTATAGAGAAAATAAGTGATATCAATTCATTTCAATATAGGATCTCTTTTTTTCTTTCTTCCAGAGACAGTCAAGCTTCCTGGGAATATGGCACTGATGTATAAAATTTTTCCAAAGGAGCCTACTATTTTGTAAGTGTTCAATAAATATTAAAAACAAGAGTAGCCTAATGACCTAATGTACAATCCTATAGAGTCCTTCAACTTAAGGAGCTAATAATTCTCATAAATTGAAATGTCAGCTGTGTAATAGTTTAATACCATAGCAAGGACCCAAACTAGTAATCAGAAAGCCTATGTTTTTATCCCAGCTCTGCTACTGAAAGCTCTATAAATGCAGACAAGTCACAAACTTTTCAATAGCCAATGTACATACTTATGAATCCCTAATTTCTCAGATTTACTGTAATAATCCAACAATGTTCTTTTAAAATTGGAAGGCCCTATAAATTGAAAATCTGTGTAAGATGTGATGGTATTCTCATATCTTAGTTAACATGACTTAATAGATATAATTTAATAAACTGTATAATAATTAAATATTTATTGAATATAGCACTCATTTTAACTCTTAATCCAACTCATAAAACATTACTTTGAGTCATCATCATGGGTAAAGAATTCACAAGGCAGATATTCCCTATAACCACTCATTTATTTGGCAAATATTTGCTGAATTCCTACTAGATAACAGGCACAAATATGAAAAGGTCCTGTACCATGACAGGTCCTGTTCTACAAATATGAAAAGGTCCTGTACCAAGACATCAAGGAGCTTGTATTTCAGTAAGGGAAACTTTTTTTTTTTAATCTGTGAATTATTCTGTATAATACATGAATGCTTTAATGGAAGTATGCATAACAGTTTAAGAGTAGAAGTGGGAAGGGAACAATGGGGAAGACAAGAAGGTACTAAAATATGATGACTAGTACAACTGATGAAAAGCTCAAGATAACATTTATGTTAAAACCCCACCTATGTGACCTTTTCCAAGTTACGTGGTTCCTCTATTAGTTTCTAGGTAGGTTAAATGAGCGGGAGAGGGGGAACATATTATCTTCCTTATAGGGCTTCTTTGTGAATTAAATGAGACAATGCAGAAAATAGTTTTGCACCTAAATGCTTAACAAATGTTTAATTATTGTTATCACATTTGTGTCCCATCTTTATTCTCTCTGAATGCCTAATAAAATGTGTTATATGCATAACTGGTTCTCTAAATTCTTAGCTACAGCCCTACAGAGTTATTATTATGAACGTTAATCTAAAAGATTATCATCATAAATATCTATTCCAACAACAGAACACTGAAGAGGTAATTTTTGTTTACTAAATTAATACCATGCACTTACTTTCTTAGGCATTTGATTTTTTTCTTCTATGAGCAGAATAAAGAAAAAATAAATCAGAAACAAAATACACATATTGATAAATCATGGACTGGGGGTTCTAATTAATGGAATATGACTTAAGCCAGATAAATCTATTTGTTATGATAATCACTATATATTTTTGTTTAAAAAGCTCATGTATACTTTTTTAGAAGTTTCCATCATAGTTAATTTAAGTTATTGCAGTTTTGTAGGCCCTTGGGAGATAACTGAAGGATTCTGTACACATACACACACACACAAAATGAGGAACTGAAAAAAATCATTTATCTAAAGTAAGAGGTAGGATTCAAGAGGAAGAAATGAGGTATGCATTTTTCTATTAAAAATTAAAAGCCAGTTCTCCTCTACTGGGGAAATTAACCAATATATTTCTTTTTCTATATTATTAGCCAAAGTGAGATAAGACACCTCTTGATTTTAAAGCTTTACGAGGCATTTGATTTTCTAAAAGGACAGTCTGAATTCTTTATGTTGATATAAATTTAAAGATATAAATGACTCAGTTACTCATGCAAAAACATTAATCTCGATTTTTAAAAGATCCAAAAAACTGTCCAGTTTATATTTTTATGACAAATAAAAAATAGCATTCCACTGACTTTTTTTTTCCAATATGCATCTATTTTTTTTGCCTCCAGTTTTTTTTAGATATAATTGACAGATAGCATTGTATTGGTTTTAGGTGCACAACACAATGATTTGATATATGTATATCTTGTGAAACAATCACTACAATAAATTGAGTTCATATTCATCACCTCACAAAGTTATAAACTGATTTTTCTTGTGGTGAGAAGTTTTAAGATCTTACTCTTGTGGCCACTTTCATATATATGATACATATTGTTAGCTATAGTCACCAGGCTGTACATTACACTCCAGAACTTGTTCAACCTGCTTTATCTTTTGCTTCTGCTCACTCTTTCTTTTTCCTTTCCTCTCTCCTTTCTCTTCCCCTCCATCTTTCCCTCTTTCCCTCTTTTCTTTCATCCCTTCTATTCTTCTCTTTCTTTTTTCCTTTCTCTTTATCCCTACCTTTCACTTTTTTTTTTCTTTATATAGCCAGGGACCAGGATCTTTCCTAAGTGCTGGCAAAGAAACAGTGAATACAATAGAAATGACTCCTTCCTCAGAGCTTACAACCTTCTACGGAAAACTGTTAATTTAATGAGTGTTTTTATTACAACATTAGAAGTGCGATAGTCAGGCAGGTACAGTGTAGGACAAGAGCATATTACTATGGAATGTTTAGTTCATGAACAAGAAACAGCTCATTATCCAGGGTTTTCAAAGTTGCTTTACAATGTACTATGTAGATATTTATGTATAAGTTTATAAAAACGAAAATACAACATAAGCAGACTTTGACTCACAGAATCCCAGGGTGATTAGGTCTAAGCATCTTGGCTCACTTTAATAGGCTTAATCCTCTTCGCCAGACATTTATAAAATAAAGGAACAAATAAAAAAAGGTTAAAGACAAAAAAATATCCTTTTGTGTCTACATGGGGATAACCTGAAACTTTTTGAGTAATGCCTAATCTTTCTAAAGAAATGTCACTGCACACATTTGGGTGTCTGGAACTAGTCTGGATTTTCAAGTCTCAAACTATCAGTTATGACCTAATAAGACCTATGCCATCTGTTTTCTTCTTGCTTGGAGAAGCTTTTTTTAGTTTTCTCTAGAAGGACATATTTCAAATGTATTTCTTCCCACACAAATTTATATGTAGGTAGGCAAGCTTTCTCAAAGGTCAACACTTCTGACTTCATAAGTCAGAAGTGTTTTTTTTCCTATAGTATAATCACCAATGACTGTTTTTCAAGTGCTTTTTATAAGTTTTGATCCTGACCAATTAGCAAATAAAGCCTTACATGGACTGATTAGTTCTGAACAAACAAACCTCTTGCCATAAAATATCAACACTTCTTAAAGGGTAACACATCAGCAATTTCTAATTTACTGTGCCTACTTGTCTTCTGGGAAGATGGCAGCTGGCCAGGCAAGAATATCCAGGCTTGTTTGAAAGCTCACTCTGGTTGCCTAGCAAATCTCCTGTCATGGGAGTCAGGCAGCCCACCCTCTGCAGATCCTGAGCACCCAGCAGACACCCTCCTTCTCTCAGGTTGAGGTCCAAGCACAAATGCTTTTTAAATAAGAGAATAGTTTCTCCTTTTCTGTAATCTGCCCATATACATTTTTAACACAGAGCATTATGAAGTTTGAAATGGAGGGAAAGTTTAATATTTCTAGATAAATAGAGTTTCCTGACCAATTTCTATATAATACCAGCACAAGACATATAAGCAGAATGCTTTTTTTTTTCAAGATGGATAGCAAAACTAAATTTTCCAAAAACCCAAATTATATCCATAGAATATATATGTAAAACTAGATATCTTGTAGCAGCAACAGCTTTTGCAAATTCTCAGTCATCCATGGAAAATTAAACATCCATCATTTTCCAAAGTTCTGTCATGATTGTAACTCTTCAACCATTTTTAGAAAAAAACAAACCCTAGAATAACATTATTAAAAGCAACCCTGGGTCAGCATGGCAACCAGTACGTATCATAATGCAGAGTCAAGTCTCTACATTCAGAGAGACATAATATAGTAATAGTACTATCTTGCAGCTATACTACTACACTGCTGATCCAAAATACAAAAGATATATTTTTTTTGGACAAATCTGCTTTTCTAGTACAGAATGCTAACCAACAACACAGTTTCTGTTTCCCCCTTCCTCTTTCTCTCCCTCTCCCTTCTCCTCTCCTCTATCTCTCTTGTGCAATTTCAAGAAAGTTCTGGGAAGCAGCTTGGTGATGGAAAAATACTGTTGGAGAGTCAGGGCAATTGAGTCTAGACTCTTCTCAGACACCACCTGGTTGCATAGCTTTATTTTTCTGCACCTCAGTTTCCTCACCTGAAAAAGGACAAGATTGGCCAAGGTAATTTTAAGATCTTTCCTGGCCCCAACATTTTATGTCTTGGCTCTAGTATAAACTGAAGACAATCAGCAGCCACTATGAGTTGGAAAAATAAGAGTAAAGGTCTGAATAATGTCAAATCTTGGAATTTAGTTTAAATGCAGAAAATATCTGTGGCAGGAATCTCATCTTGCTCCTCCGCCCAGCACCTGCTAGGGTCCAGGCAAGGCTGTGCATGTTAGATGAACTGGTGGCAGAGGACTAGAGGAGGTTTTGTGTTTTGCTGAAACAGAAAAAAGGAGAAGGCTCCAGGAAGAGAATTAAATAGATAACGTCTCCCTAAGAACTCCTCTAAGAAAGAGGTGTCAGTCGACTGACGGGGATAGTTCAGGTGGGGGCTAACAGAGGATGAGTCTCTGCTGCTTCTGTGTCTGCCTGCTAAGGTGGGCCCCAGGGAGGGCAGTGCATTCTTACTACTATGGACAGACGTGTGGGGAAGCGGGCTCCACTGCTGGGCTTTGGCAGACTTAGGAGAGCTGGAAGACAGCACTCTGGCTCCTCTAGTGAAAGGCATATTTGGACTATAATAGTAATAATTTACCTATATTACTGGAAAAGGAAATGGTAACCCACTCCAGTATTCATGCCTGGAGAATCCCATGGACAGAGGAGCTTGGCGGGCTTCAGTCCATGGGGTCGCAAGAGTTGGACACAACTTAGTGACTAAACCACCACCACCACAACCTGTATTACAGTTTATAACTTATAGCATCTTAGAGTTTTTGATTTATTCAGTCAGTTCAGTCACTCAGTCATGTCCGACTTTTTGCGACCCCGTGAACCGCAGTACACCAGGCCTCCCTGTCCATCACCAACTCCTGGAATTCACTCACACTCATGTCCATTGAGTCGGTGATGCCATCCAGCCATCCCATCCTCTGTTTTCCCCTTCTCCTCCCACCTTCAATCTTTCCCAGCATCAAGGTCTTTTCAAAGGAGTGGCCAAACTATTGGAGTTTCAGCTTCAGCATCAGTCCTTCCAATGAACACCCAGGACTGATCTCCTTTAGGATGGACTGGTTGGATCTCCTTGCAGTACAACGGACTCTCAAGAGTCTTCTCCACCATAGTTCAAAAGCATCAGTTCTTTGGAGCTCAGCTTTCTTTATAGTCCAAATCTCACATCCATACATGACTACTGGAAAAACCATAGCTTTGACTAGACAGACCTTTGTTGACAAAGTAATGTCTCTGCTTTTTAATATGCTGTCTAGGTTGGTCATAACTTTCCTTCCAAGGAGGAAGCATCTTTTAATTTCATGGCTGCAGTCACCATCTGCAGTGATTTTGGAGCCCCCCAAAATGAAGTCAGCCACTATTTCCACTGTTTCCACTGTTTCCCAGTCTCTTTCCCATGAAGTGATGGGACTGGATGCCATGATTTTCGTTTTCTGAATGTTGAGCTTTAAGCCAACTTTTTCACTCTCCTCTTTCACTTTCATCAACAGGCTCTTTAGTTCTTTTTTGCTTTATGCCATTAAGGTGGTGTCATCTGCATATCTGAGGTTATTGATATTTCTCCTGGCAATCTTGATTCCAGCTTGTGCTTCTTCCAGCCCAGTGTTTCTCATGATCTACTCTGTATATAAGTTAAATAAGCAGAGTGACAATAAACAGCCTTGTCGTACTCCTTTTCCTATCTGGAACCAGTCTGTTGTTCCATGTCCAGTTCAAACTGTTGCTTCCTGACCTGCATATAGGTTTCTCAAGAGGCAGGTCAGGTGGTCTGGTATTCCCATCTCTTTCAGAATTGTCCACAGTTTATTGTGATCCACACAGTCAAAGGCTTTGGCATAGTCAATAAAGCAGAAATAGATGTTTTTCTGGAACTCTCTTGCTTCTTCCATGATCCAGCGGATGCTGGCAATTTAATCTCTGGTTCTTCTGCCTTTTCTAAAACCAGCTTGAACATCTGGAAGTTCACAGTACATGTATTGCTGAAGCTTGGCTTGGAGAATTTTGAGCATCATTTTACTAGTGTGTGAGATGAGTACAACTGGGCAGTAGTCTGAGCATCCTTTGGCATTGCCTTTCTTTGGGATTGGAATGAAAAATGACCTTCTCCAGTCCTGTGGCCACTGCTGAGTTTTCCAAATGTGTTGGCATATTGAGTGTAGCACTTTCACAGAATCCTCCTTTAGGATTTGAAATATCTCAACTGAATTCCATCACGTCAACTAGCTTTGTTCGTAGTGATGCTTCCTAAGGCCCACTTGACTTCCCATTCCAGGATGTCTGGCTCTAGGTGAGTGATCACACCATCATCATTATCTGGGTCATGAAGATCTTTTTTGTACAGTTCTTCTGTGTATTTTTGCCATCTCTTAATATCTTCTGCTTCTGTTAGGTCCATACCATTTCTGTCCTTTATTGTGCCCATCTTTGCATGAAATGTTCTCCTTGTATCTCTAATTTTCTTGAAGAGATCTCTAGTCTTTCCCATTCTATTGTTTTCCTCTATGTCTTTGCATTGATCACTGAGGAAGGCTTTCTTATCTCTGCTATTCTTTGGAACTCTGTATTCAGATGCTTATATTTTTCCTTTTCTCCTTTGCTTTTCGCTTCTCTTTTTTCACAGCTATTTGTAAGGCCTCCTCAGACAGCCATTTTGCTTTTTTGCATTTCTTTTTCTTAGGGATTGTCTTGATCCCTGTCTCCTGTACAATATCACGAACCTCTGTCCATAGTTCATCATTCACTCTAACAGATCTAGTCCCTTAAATACACCTTTGAATAATGTGCCTCTTGTAACTGACTGTGTTTTTCTCCGTGCTTTGACTGCTAGAAAGTTCCGAGCCTAATCTGTAGCCTGGCTCTCAGGTTACTATGTATTTTTGTACAGGTGTGCACTGCACCACTCAGGGGGTGCTATGTTCCCTTCTGAGTAGGTGTCAGAACCATTTAATCAAGGCAGAAGAAACAATCTATTAGTCATCCTTATTATTCTTTCCCCCTACCTCCAACGGATCATCCTAGTCTTTCCACTGTATGACACAGACGTTCCTCAACCACATCCTGTTCTCAACCTGCTGCAGCTGCCACAGTTCACCTCCTCACCGTATTCTACAGTTGCAGCAGCTTCCCAGCAGCTCCAGACATGTATAAAAAAGCAAAAGATTTTTTTTCCTCTCCCGGATGGCTCAAGAATTATGTAAATAAATTTACTCTCACTAAGACTCTTGAGAGTCCCTTGGACTGCAAGGAGATCCAACCAGTCCATTCTAAAAGGGATCAGTCTTGGGTGTTCTTTGGAAGGAATGATGCTAAAGCTGAAACTCCAATACTTTGGCCACCTCATGGGAAGAGTTGACTTATTGGGAAAGACTCTGATGCTGGGAGGGATTGTGGGCAGGAGGAGAAGGTGATGACAGAGGATGAGATGGCTGGATGGCATCACTGACTCGATGGATGTGAGTTTGGGTGAACTCCAGGAGTTGCTGGTGGACAGGGAGGCCTGGCGTGCTGCGATTCATGGGGTCGCAAAGAGTCAGACGCGACTGAGGGACTGAACTGAACTGAACTGAACTGAATGCTTTGAATAGCTCACTATTATACACTGACAGGACAAAATTCAAGATCTGCATCCAGGTTTACAAAGGCCTCCCTAATCTGGCCCCTGTCCACCTCTCCAGTTTACGTCCTGTAATCCCCAGCTCTGTTCTCCACTCACAGAGGTGCTTGTAGTTCCCCACACATCCATGGTGCCATGCTTTCTCACCATTTCATATATTGTTCCATCCGCTCCACTTGCATTTCTCCTTATCTGCCTCAAGAAAATCTATTACTGTCTCCTTATAAGACTACATTTTGGAAGCAGTGTGTTAGTCACGCAGTCATGTCCCACTCTTTGTGAATCCATGGACTAAAGCCCGCCAAGCTCCATGGGATTCTCCAGGCAAGAATACTGGAGTGGGTTGCCATTCCCTTCTCCAGTTGGAGGCAGAGTCTGTGTCTAATTGGTCTTCGTTTTCCCAGTTCCTAGCAAGACAAGGGTTGGGGAGTAAGACAGACAAATTATTATATATAAAATAAATAAGGCACAAGGATATATAGCACAACACAGGAAACACACCCAATATTTTATAATCACTACAATGGAATATAACCTTTAAAAATTCTGAAACTATTTTGACCCCTTGAAGCTCATATAATAATGTACATCAACTGCTGCTGCTAAGTCGCTTCAGTCGTGTCCGACTCTGTGCGACCCCATAGATGGCAGCCCACCAGGCTCCCCCGTCCCTGGGATTCTCCAGGCAAGAACACTGGAGTGGGGTGCCATACTATTCCTCAATAAAACAAAATATTGGAATTTTTTAGACATTTTTTAAATGTCTTGGAATTCCGAAACATCAAGTTTGGGAAACTGTCATACTGAGATTTCAGGATACCAACTCAGTATCTATAATTGTAACCTGAACCAAGTAGGCAAAGAGTTAACAATCATATATGGCACCCCTAAGAAGCGTGCCTGATGAACTATGGAATGAGGTTCGTGGCATTGTACAGGAAACAGGGATCAAGACCATCTGCATGGAAAAGAAATGCAAAAAAGCAAAATGGCTGTCTGGGGAGGCCTTGCAAATAGCTGTGAAAAGAAGAGAGGCGAAAAGGAAAGATATAAGCATCTGAATACGGAGTTCGAAAGAATAGCAAGAAGAGATAAGAAAGCCTTCTTCAGTGATCAATGCAAAGAAATAGAGGAAAACAACAGAATGGGAAAGATTAGAGATCTTGTCAAGAAAATTAGAGATACCAAGGGAACATTTCATGCAAAGATGGGCTTGATAAAGGATAGAAATGGTATGGACCTAACAGAAGCAGAAGATATTAAGAAGAGATGGCAAGAATACACGGAAGAACTGTACAAAAAAGATCTTCATGACCCAGATAATCATGATGATGTGATCACTAATCTAGAGCCAGACATCTTGGAATGTGAAGTCAAGTGGGCCTTAGAAAGCATCACTACAAACAAAGCTAGTGGAGGTGATGGAATTCCAGTTGAGCTGTTTCAAATCCTGAAAGATAATGCTGTGAAAGTGCTACACTCAATATGCCAACAAATTTGGAAAACTCAGCAGTGGCCACAGGACTGGAAAAGGTCAGTTTTCATTCCAATTCCAAAGAAAGGCAATGCCAAAGAATGCTCAAACTACTGCACAATTGCATTCATCTCACATGCTAGTAAAGTAATGCTCAAAATTCTCCAAGCCAGGCTTCAGCAATACATGAACCGTGAACTTCCAGATGTTCAAGCTGGTTTTAGAAAAGGCAGAGGAACCAGAGATCAAATTGCCAGCATCTGCTGGATCATGAAAAAAGCAAGAGAGTTCCAGAAAAACATCTATTTCTGCTTTATCAACTATGCCAAAGCCTTTGACTGTGTGGATCACAATAAACTGGAAAATTCTGAAAGAGATGGGAATACCAGACCACCTAACCTGCCTCTTGAGAAATCTGTATGCAGGTCAAGAAGCAACAGTTAGAACTGGACATGGAACAACAGACTGGTTCCAAAGAGGAAAAGGAGTACATCAAGGCTGTATATTGTCACCCTACTTATTTAACTTATATGCAGAGTATATTATGAGAAACGCTGCACTGGAAGAAACACAAGCTGGAATCAAGATTGCCGGGAGAAATATCAATAACCTCAGATATGCAGATGACACCACCCTTATGGCAGAAAGTGAAGAGGAACTAAAAAGCCTCTTGATGAAAGTGAAAGAGGAGAGTGAAAAAGTTGGCTTAAAGCTCAACATTCAGAAAACGAAGTTCATGGCATCCGGTCCCATCACTTCATGGGAAATAGATGGGGAAACAGTGGAAACAGTGTCAGACTTTATTTTTTTAGGCTCCAAAATCAGTGCAGATGGTGACTGCAGCCATGAAATAAAAAGATGCTTACTCCTTGGAAGAAAAGTTATGACCAACCTAGATAGTATAGTCAAGAGCAGAGACATTACTTTGCCGACTAAGGTCTGTCTAGTCAAGGCTATGGTTTTTCCTGTGATCATGTGAGAGTTGGACTGTGAAGAAGGCTGAGCGCCGAAGAATTGATGCTTTTGAACTGTGGTGTTGGAGAAGACTCTTGGGAGTCCCTTGGACTGCAAGGAGATCCAGCCAGTCCATTCTGAAGGAGATCAACCCTGGGATTTCTTTGGAAGAAATGATGCTAAAGCTGGAGCTCCAGTACTTTGGCCACCTCATGGGAAGAGTTAACTCATTGGAAAATACTCTGATGCTGGGAGGGATTGGGGGCAGGAGAAGAGGGGGACGACCGAGGATGAGATGGCTGGATGGCATCACGGACTCAATGGACATGAGTCTGAGTGAACTCCGGGAGATGGGGATGGACAGGGAGGCCTGGCGTGCTGTGATTCATGGGGTCACAAAGAGTCGGACACGACTGAGCGACTGAACTGAACTGAACTGAAGTTCATGAGGAACTCTTACTATCTTTAAGATAGATCCCACCTCCTCTTCTTCCAACTGTACTGGAGGCAGAATTAAACTTACCTTCAGTTCAGTTCAGTTCAGTTGCTCAGCCATGTCCGACTCTTTGGACCCCATGAATCGCAGCACGCCAGGCCTCCCTGTCCATCACCAACTCCCGGAGTTCACTCAAACTCACATCCATCGAGTCGGTGATGCCATCCAGCAATCTCATCCTCTGTCGTCCCCTTCTCCTCCTGCCCCCAATCCCTCCCAGCATCAGAGTCTTTTCCAATTAGTCAACTCTTCGCATGAGGTGCCCAAAGTACTAGAGCTCCAGCTTTAGCATCATTCCTTCCAAAGAACACCCAGGACTGATCTCCTTTAGAATGGATTGGTTGGAACTCCTTGCAATCCAAGGGACTCTCAAGAGACTTCTCCAATACCACAGTTCAAAAGCATCAATTCTTCGGCGCTCAGCCTTCTTCACGAAAGTCCAACTCTCATATCCACACAAGACCACTGGAAAAACCATAACCTTGACTAGACAGACCTTAGTCGGCAAAGTAATGTCTCTGCTTTTTAATCTACTATCTAGGTTGGTCATCACTTTCCTTCTAAGGAGTAAGCGTCTTTTAATTTCATGGCTGCAGTCACCATCTGCACTGATTTTGGAGCCCAAAAATATAAAGTCTGCCACTGTTTCCACTGTTTCCCCATCTATTTCCCATGAAGTGATGGGACCAGATGCCATGAACTTCGTTTTCTGAATGTTGAGCTTTAAGCCAACTTTTTCACTCTCCTCTTTCACTTTCATCAAGAGGCTTTTTAGTTCCTCTTCACTTTCTGCCATAAGGGTGGTGTCATCTGCATATCTGAGGTTATTGATATTTCTCCTGGCAATCTTGATTCCAGCTTGTGCTTCTTCCAGCCCAGCATTTCTCATGATGTAGTCTGCATATAAGTTAAATAAGCAGGCTGATATATACAGCCTTGATGTACTCCTTTCCCAATTTAGAACCAGTCTGTTGTTCCATGTCCAGTTCTAACTGTTGCTTCCTCACCTGCATATAGGTTTCTCAAGAGGCAGGTCAGGTGGTCTGGTATTCCCACCTCTTTAAGAATTTTCCACAGTTTATTGTGATCCACACAGTCAAAGGCTTTGGCATAGTCAATAAAGCAGAAATAGATGTTTTTCTGGAACTCTCTTGCCTTTTCCATGATTCAGTGGATTCAGGCAATTTGATATCTGGTTCCACTGCCTTTTCTAAAACCAGCTTGAACATCTGGAAGTTCACAGTTCACATATTGCTGAAGCCTGGCTTGGAGAATTTTGAGCATTACTTTAGTAGTGTGTGAGATGAATGCAATTGTGCGGTAGTGTGAGCATTCTTTTGCATTGCCTTTCTTTGGGACTGGAGTGAAAAGTGACTTTTCCTAGTCCTGTGGCCACTGCTGAGTTTTCCAAATGTGCTGGCATATTGAGTGTAGCATTTTCACAGCATCATCTTCCAGGATTTGAAATGGCTCAACTGGAATTCATAATAATTAAATACAGCTACATTCAGGAACTCTATTAGAATTAGACTTTAATGAGCCTAAAAGTAATAATAAATGTTTCTCTGAGAAAGCAAACGAGTTCAAGATATTTAGGCTCGTGTCCTCACACATGGGTCATAAGTCCTGATACCTGGGATCTGTGTTAAATGTGGAGCTTCCAGTATTTAAGTAATGACAGTGAACTATGACTAGCCAAGAAAAAAAAAATGCAATAACTAGAATGGGCTTTGGGGTTTGGAAAAAATTCCATGCATTATTTCCAAGTAGGCTGGGCTTTTAAGGCCAGCAATCAAGTGATTGAGGCTGGCATACTACTGGCTGGTTAGTGTAGGCAGCAATTCATATCTGATGCACAAGACTGGGTAGTAAACGATATCTGATGCCTCACATGCTAGTAAGTCCGGGCACTGAAATTGTATTTCCTTGTGTTCTCTTGCCATGTCAGCAATGTTTTCCATCCCGATGCTTCTCTAAATCACATTTGTTTAGTTCCCATGGCACTGAAATGACCACATTCTTGAAACTTTGGTGCCCTCCACAAAATTAATTAGACTGTAAACAGAAATTCTAACCAAGTGGTACATCTCACCATGTGATAGAATTTGCAATGCAGGTGGGAGCATATGCCATGGAAGGAAAAGGACAATCACTCTCACTTCAAGAAAAACATCGGTTATTGGATCCTACAGCTACAAAGACTGTGTACTAGGTTTTATGTGCCTCGGATGGCAATTTGCAGAATAGTTTTCCAAATCCTGGTAGTATGTTGGCTATTCAACTTCAGTGCACGATACTGGGGCTTTTGCAACTGAGAGGCTGACAGAAACAAGCCTGGAGAGAAGCTGCGTCACTGCCTGCAGAGGGGCCTAGAGGAAAACCTCCCTTAGAACAGTGCAGATGCCAGCGGGAAAGACCGTCGCTCCCTAATGACTGAGCTTTACTTACCTGGCCAGGGAAGACATGCTATAAGAGGAAATCTCTCTGTGTCTGTTTGGAGACCCCTCAGCCCTCCACCATGCCCACACAGAAATGCTCGGTCACACACACCGGGACCAGCACGATGGCCCTGCCAAGTGCCTCAGAAGGTGGGCAGGAATGCACGGGAGCAGGAGAAGAAATGCCCGCAGGCACAACTCATCCAGCACTGAGCAGGGTCTTGCCGTTTCTCTCTGAATTCCCCTGTTGGCTTCTGTGTTGCCGATACATTAGGCGCACATCTGGGGAAGTACTTCTACCATACCAAGAGCCATGTGGTTATTAATAATGAATTAACTCAGAACGCTTTTGGCTTCATTCCATCCCGCATAATAACACCTAAAAGGCCAAATTAAAAAGTTCTATACTCCTCACTGCAATCATGCCACCAGACTTTCTTCTGCTGATTCTAGATCCCCATACTCTGCAAATAAAAAATGGGCAATGATTGCCTGCAGACCTCTACCATCCTAGAGTTAGGGCATACCCATGACAGAGGGATTGTTTTTGGTATGTCTGCAATTCTGCATTGATCTGTTGGTCCTTAATCCACTGTAGAATGCTACACACCCATACAAAGCCCCTGGGTACTGCCCTTCACATTTAAAGCTTTGATTTACTGACAGATGTGTAAAACCTGAGGCATCTAGGCAGCTCCTGTCAACCACATGTGTACTGAAACACATATTACATAGGAGTGCAAATTATTCCAGCTGAGATCAGCATTAACTGAAACTTAGAATAACAGTCCCCTTACAACTTTCTTGAAAAACTTGTCACATGAACTCCAGTGGCTTTTGTTTCATGGTTTGTTTTGTCTGTATTTTGTATAGCCTATTGAGATATCTGTCCTTTCCTCATGCTAGGAACTTTTCATAAGCAGAGGTTCGGGAAGTTAAGGAAAGGAGCCTCGTTATAGAGAAGCACAAAGGTCATACTGATGTTAGAGCGTGTCCTCTCCAATGGGTCTGCAGGCTCTAGGTATGTCCTCAGCTATACTCAACAGCCAGCATCTGTAGGCATCTATATTCGAGGAGGGATGGCATGGGTCAGTTAACCACCTTTTTTTTTTTTTTTTGTATTTAGATCTAGGAAGCAACCTTCAAGGTCAATATTTGGGCTCTTGGACTAAATACTATGTGTGAAATTTGACCAAGACACCAACTATCTGAAGTTGCCACCAAGTTGTGTGTATGGCAGAGACTTTTCCCCCCCAAATATATGCAAGGAACTTGGATACTGCAGTTCCTTTATTATATATCCATGAGATGTATTTTCTTATTTACAGGATTTACTTTGTACTGTAGCACATATCTATAATAGAAAATGCATGCATAGATAAAGCCAGCCAGTCCAAAAGTACATGGTGAAAGTACGCAGATGATACTTCCAGTAAAACCATCTTATTTCTTCCTAACAGCCTAAGCCTCTTAGCTGTCCAAAGTCCCTAACATAAAGTGATTCTTGTAAGGACATGAGTTTAAAATGTAAGACAATACTATGTCTCTCCATCCTGTTACAATAACAGCAATTAAATTCACACCTAACAGAAATCAGAAAATGCCAGGAGTTAATGTACTGGAAAAGACTGTTAACCCTCTTCGGTTTTATAAACAAATTTAACTTATATGCAGAGTAGATCATGAGAAATGCTGGGCTGGAAGAAGCACAAGCTGGAATCAAGATTGCCAGGAGAAAAATCGATAACCTCAGATATGCAGATGACACCACCCTTATAGCAGAAAGTGAAGAGGAACTAAAAAGCCTCTTGACGAAAGTGAAAGAGGAGAGTGAAAAAGTTGGCTTAAAGGTCAACATTCAGAAAACGAAGATCATGGCATCTGGTCCCATCACTTCATGGGAAATAGATGGGGAAACAGTGGAAACAGTGTCAGACTTTATATTTTTGGGCACCAAAATCAGTGCAGATGGTGACTGCAGCCATGAAATTAAAAGACACTTACTCCTTGGAAGGAAAGTGATGACCAACCTAGATAGTATATTCAAAAGCAGAGACATTACTTTGCCGACTAAGGTCCCTCTAGTCAAGGCTATGGTTTTTCCAGTAGTCATGTATGGATGTGAGAGTTGGACTGTGAAGAAGGCTGAGAGCCAAAAAATTGATGCTTTTGAACTGTGGTGTTGGAGAAGACCCTTGAGAGTCCCTTGGACTGCAAGGAGATCCAACCAGTCCATTCTGAAGGAGATCAGTCCTGGGTGTTCTTTGGAAGGAATGATGCTAAAGTTGAAACTCCAGTACTTTGGCCACCTCATGCAAAGAGTTGACCCATTGGAAAACACTGTGATGCTGGGAGGGATTGGGGGCAGGAGGAGAAGGGGACGACAGAGGATGAGATGATTGGATGGCATCACCGACTCGAATGGACGTGAGTTTGAGTGAACTCTGGGAGTTGGTGATGGACGTGCTGCAATTCATGGGGTTGCAAAGAGTTGGACACGACTGAGTGACTGAACTGAACTGAACCGATATATGTCTCTGTATAAACATGTACATTCTAATCAAATATATGGGTAGAACATATATAGGTCCCATAAACATGTAGGTAGAAAAGAGTCAAAAGCAAAACCTATTTGACCATCCTGTCAGACTAGAAAGTAAACAGTTGGAGTTTCCTCAGGAAATTTTTCAGGAGGCTAAAGTAAGAAGTACCACCAATATAGCATGTTTTTACTTGCAGAAGGGATCAGCTACCTGTGCATCTTGGGGCAGACAGCCAATCTACTTTTTTCTCCAAAACTGAAGGAGTTCTTGAGGGAAGAAACAGCTCTGCACATCCTGTAAAGGTACGTCCATTTCAGAGTATCTGACTAGAACTGGTAACAAAAAGAATTTAGCAGTAACAAATTTGCATGTGGTTAACTGGAATTACTAAGTAGCTAAAACAATTAAGCTGAAGTACAAAAACATGTTTTTCATGTGAGTTTTCCCTTGATCTTCACTCCTCCCTTATTTGTTTAACCATTCTACGAGCATATGCTAGTCACTAATGATGCAAAGATGAATTCAACACATTTGCTACCTGCAAGGTGCTTGCAGGATAGTGAAGGCAACAGCCATATAAACAGGTAATTATGAAACAATGTGTTAAGTAACAAGGATATGCACAGAGTATTATGAAAACAGAGAGGTAATTCATTCAGGGCCAAGACACCTCACCTTCTGAGGAGGGAGAGAGTTGCATATATGCATATATGTGAAGAGTAACTATGAGCAATGGGTGTTACTAGAGTTTAAAGCTCAGATAGTAAGAAGGAAAAAAGATAGGGTTAAAGAATTAGAACATCATTGATAAAGGATCCCCAAAATTAAACAGTATTTGCTTTAGTCTGAAAGGAACCAGGAAACACTGAAGAGTTTTAATCAGGAAGTTAGCAAGGGCCAATATGTTTTTTGCCAATGTCACCACAGCTTGTAGTTGTGTGAACAGATCTGAAAGTAAGGTGCTAGGGACAGAGACGTGGACAGCATTATCACAATAAAGGCAGGAGAGTCTCAAAGGATGCAATCATAGAATGAGAAGGCAGTGAAACTCTATAGCATACCAACAATTAGAGGCTAGGTAAAGAACTCAGGAGGACTTTAATAACCATCTTCCTTGGCTACAGGAGCTTCTTCCCTTTTCAAAAAAAAAAAACAAAAACGTTTTATTTTGTATTGAGCTATAGCTGATAACCTGGAGGATGGCAGGTTAACCCACTCCAGTATTCTTGCCTAGGGAACCCCATGGATGGAGGAGCTGGTGAGCTGCAGTCCAGAGGGTCACAAAGAGTCGGACATGACTGAAGCGACTGAGCACAGCACAGACAGAGCTGATTAAACGGTTCCCAGTTGCTGCTAGTGGTAAAGAATCTGTCTGCCAGCGCAGGAGACATAAGAGATGCAGTATTCTTGCCTGGAGAATCCCCACGGGCAGAGGAGCCTGGCAGGCCACAGTCCATGGGGTTGCAAAGAGTCGGACACGACTGACGGAACGTAGCGTGCACGCATACTGATTAACAGTGTTGGAATAGTTTCAGGTGGACAGCAAAGGAACTCAGCCATACATATACATGTATTCATTCTCCCCCAGACCCCCCTTTTATCCAGGCTGACACATAACATTGAGCAGATTTCCATGTACAGAGTTCTATACTGTAGGTGGAGGAGATTATTCTTGATTTGGGCAGTGTGCAAAACCTGCAACCTGGTTACCCCATGATTATATTGGTGTTCAAAAAAAAAAAACAAATGGTTTCATATGTGTATTTCAAACATACTCACTTGACTTCAGATTTATTTCATCCTGAGCAAAACCGTGCCAGTATGCAATTTTAATAAAGTTGGAGTATGAAACGCATATTTCTTATTAGATCGACTAAAGCTACAAAGAGTTTTCTTGATGGTTAAATTACGTTACAGTGGAGAGAGAAAGAGAAGAGCAAACAACTGCCTTTCCTCTGTTCCATGCTGGATTATTTTATTCTTAGAGCCTGTGCCCTGTCCAGGACAGAACAAGTACCTGGTCGTGTGCCCGCTGTACGTGCCAAGAACTGTTGTATCTACTCTGTGTGAAGCTGGATCACTTAGATAACAGTTGTTTTTCTTGATGTGGGTGATCTCACCCACTCCAATGACTTCAACCACCAGCTGCACACAGATGAATTCCAAATCTTTCCCTCTCTGCTGAGCTCTGGAGCCTTACCCATAATTGCCAATGAGACACTATGGATTTCCTCCAAAAACCTCCCACTTCAAATGCACAAAAGTAAGCCTGTTATCCTTCTTGTACACCTCTTCCTTCTTCTATAGTCACTATCTCCAAGAAGTGAAGTGAAGTGAAGTCACTCAGTCTTGTCCGACTCTTTGTGATCCCATGGACATCAGGCTCCTCTGTCCATGGGATTTTCCAGGCAAGAGTACTGGAGTGGGTTGCCATTTCCTTTCCAGGGAATCTTCCTGACCCAGGGATCAAACCCAGGTCTCCCACATTGTAGACAGACACTTTACCGTCTAAGCCACCGAATGAACCTAAAATTTGCTCAGTTACCCAGGTCAGCTGAGATTCTTCTTTCTCCTATACTACCTACACACCCACCTAATCCTACAGAATCTAATTATTCTGATCAATGGCCTTCATCTCCTCTTTTCTACTTCTCATCCTCTGACCTCTCCCAGCCTTGAGGTCCCTCACCCAACCAATCCTAACTCCAGGGCTTGATCATATTATTCCTTAAAGGTGTAGAATGGTTTTAACGGATTTCCATTGCCTTTTGAAAATTCTAGCTACTTCGAGGTCACAAGTCCCTCCATGACGTGGCTCCTGCCTAACTCCACAATGATGTATCTCATCTGTAGCTCTCCACCCTTAAGTGCCCCACTCATGCACACCCCGAGGCCCTGGTTGCAGCAGACTCCAGCACTCAGAGGATCTTACAGGCCACACTGGCTTATGCCTTAAGGCTGTTCCTTCTTAGAACATGTCCTGTTTGCCCCTGCTCCATCCAGACAGAAGCCTTCCTGTATTCATGCTTCAGTTTATGTATTTCATCTTCCAGAAAACATTCTGATCACCCCTGTATATCTCCCTTTGTGTTCCATTATTGTCTACACCACCATCTACAAAAACACTGAGAACATCATATCATGCTAATTGTATCACATATTTGACTCTATAATAATGCAAGCTTTTTGAAGAGAACTTTTTAATATTCATCTTTGCATCCCAGGAGCCTAGTTTGATTCATGGCGCTCCCGTAACTGATGTTTATGGACACCAAAGCAGATTTTAAAAACTCATATTCAGATGAATACATTTTTCTCATTTCCTTTAATTACTTTGTTATTTGGTAGCCAAAATATGCGGCTGGGGACTGACTTAGTTTGGTGATTGCAGAGACTGAGGTCAAAGTCCAACTCTAATTGCAGATGGCTGATAGAGCACAGGCCTAAAGGACAGGGAGGCCCCATCCAGACTCTGAAGAATAAATGCCATGCTCTATTAGCACTTTCTGTCATGTTTGTCCCTTATATTTGCTCTCCCTCACTCAGTGTAAGTATTCACTAACCAAGTCTTTTTGAATAAGTATTCAATAAGTATTTTTAAAGATCTCATTGTGTTCACATGAGTAGAGTATCCGCATTTTCAAACAACATATCCACACTGGGAACATCTTGCTAAAAACTGGCAAAGCAAAGAGCATTTCAGTTTGATACTGCTATAGAAATCTTAAAATGTATATTTAATTTTCGGAGAAGGCAATGGCACCCCACTCCAGTACTCTTGCCTGGAAAATCCCATGGACGGAGGAGCCTGGTGGGTCGCAGTCCATGGGGTCACTAAGAGTCAGACACGACTGAACGACTTCACTTTCACTTTTCACTTTCATGCATTGGAGAAGGAAATGGCAACCCACTCCAGTGTTCTTGCCTGGAGAATGCCAGGGACGGGGGAGCCTCATGGGCTGCCGTGTATGGGGTCGCACAGAGTCGGACACGACCGAAGCGACTTAGCAGCAGCAGCAGCAAATTTTAAGCTAGTCAGTATGGTTGGTACATTATATTTTTTATATGCAATTCGATGAACTTAAGGCTCTACAGTAGTCATTGAGACACCTGAACAAGAATTAAATCATTTCTAATTTACCCAGTAATCACCTAACATAACAATACATGTCATATCTTTTGGCAAATACAAAACTAGATATAGTGAGTTAAAAAGGCAACTGAAAATCTTATCCCAATGTTTGAATTAAGTCTTTTTTAAAAAACAAGGAACAGCTTATTTTGTCAACAAAGTAGCTTCAGGAAAATGCAATCCATAAAATTTCCTTTTAAAAATTGCTCTCTTGTTCCACAGAGTTTAATTAGATTCTGTTTCATTATAATTTTATCTGAACTCTATATGCTGTGCACAGCCTTGTAAATGAGTCATAGCATAACTATTCCCACTTTGTAGCCAGTTCTCCAGAGAAGCGAAGGAGAAAAGAAACAACTGCCTTTTAAGGAAATCAAACCTGTTTCTAGAGATAAACCTCTGTCCATTTCTATTCGAACATATTCTCAGCAACCAAAAAATAGAACACTATAAAATACAGATCTAATTAGTGAGCCACCTGGCCAAATATATCTGTAGGTTTATTTAATGTTTCTCCTATGTTATAATCTATTACAGATAATCACATTACATAAACATGTACACCTGGCCACATGTGAAATGGTAAAAAATGAAAGGACATTTCTTTATGCAAACATTGAAACATCTGGTTGCAGTTCAGGATTATATTTTGGCTACTTTATTAAAGAAATTTGTTTTCAAAAGTAAAAAAGAAAACTTGACATTTCTAGGAAACTTGTAAAACATGGAATTTGTATTGCAAAGAATCTGAATAGAAAGCTAAAGGGGAAAGACTGTAAAACATAGGGCCACACAGTAAACACTGTTCAATTAACTCCCCTCTGGCTAGCTCTATAATTTGATGGTAAACGGATCACCTTAATTTGGACTTCTCTCTAACTCTGCTCATTCAATGAATTTGAAAAGTGAGAGAATATCAAATTTTAGTATACGGAGGCTTGAAATTTAGCTAGTTTTCCAAATATTTTGCAATTGTTTTATTCTCCTTACGTTAAACCAAAATATGCCTGCCACCAGTCTTTTTCTCACTGTCTTAGAAATAACTAGAAAAATGACTCCTGGCATAATCAAAATTTCTTTTAAATAAAGTACAAGTGATTGATTGATATTTATCCAGTACCACAAATTCGTTTTTACAGACTGAAATACTTTTAGTGTGGCTCCCTGGAAGTCATACATAAAAAGGAACATGCATATACATATATGTACATATGGCTACATAGTATAAAGCTAGGTTTCATTTACTTTCCTACTTCACTTATCCAAACAACAAAGCTACAGCTGAAGAATTCAAAAATTAAAAAACTTGATTCCTAGCTATTGTCACAACACCCTGATGCCATTATTAAGTCAGAAAATTGCAATGGCTGAATTCTAGAAATGTGAGATGGTGGCGGCAGATTGGGGGCAGGGGATTGCTTTTAACCAAGTCACTTTTAATCTCCAAGATGATTAAAACAAATTTTTTGAAAGTAGCTGAAATTTTCTGGAATTGAAAGAACACCATTATTTAAGAAAAATAAAAGGTTTATTGTAAAAAATAAATCTAGTAAAACATCTTGGAAAACACATTTTAAATAATAATTACTAAAACTCAGATCTTACAGAAAATATAGGTGTATATTTCTTAGACTTTAGTGTAATAAAAGATTTTTCTCACAAGACCCAAAAAATTACAAAAGAAGATAATTGATATGTTTGGCTATACTGAAATTGTTGTTCATCCAAAGAAACCTTAAATAACATGAAAAGGTTATAAACCTTCTGAGTTCATTTAGTATACATCCAACTGACAAGGTTTATTATATGAAGAATGGGTAAAGTTCTTATACTAATCAGTCATGAAGGACGCAAATAACATAAAAGAAAAATATTCTAAAGATATGAATAAGCAATTCACAGCAGAAAAAGCACATATTGCCAAAAAAACAAAAGAAGAGATATTTGAATTACCTGGTGGTCAGAGAAATACACATCAAGACCACAAGAGATAGTATTTTACTGCCAAAAGAATGGCAAAATTTAAAAAATCTGATCAAGTGTTGAAGAAGATGTGGAGGCACAGGGTTCCTTAGGCATTGCTGGTGGAATTGTAAATCATGTAACTATTTGAAAAATAGTTTTTCCTCCTAAGCTGATCATTTACAAACCTATGACCCAACAACGGTACTCCTGACTTTATAGCTAAAAGAAACCCTCATCCACTTGCAACAGGAGATGTTCTAGCAGCACTGCTCAGAGCAGCAAACACCCGGAGCAGCCCACATGTTCTTTGACGAGAAAATGACAGGTAAACTGTGAGATGTTCACACTGTGGAACATTACACGTCGGACACAACAAACGAACAGGCTGCAGCCGTAGGGATCCAGGCCAGTGACAAAACACTGAGCAAAACAAAGTCTCCAAAGACTAGATGCAGCATGACGCCCTTCTCATGAAGTCAAAAATAACTAAACTTAAAACATCTTTCTTTAGAATGCATAAATATTCAATTCTATCTCAGTCCCAAAGAAAGGCAATGCCAAAGAACGCCCAAACTACCGCACAACTGCACTCATCTCACACGCTAGTGAAGTAATGCTCAAAATTCTCCAAGCCAGGCTTCAACAGTATGTGAACCGTGAACTTCTAGATGCTCCAGCTGGTTTTAGAAAAGGCAGAGGAACCAGAGATCAAATTGCCAACATCTGCTGGATCATCAAAAAAGCAAGAGAGTTCCAGAAAAACATCTATTTCTGCTTTATTGACTACGCCAAAGCATTTGACTGTGTGGATCACCACAAAGTGTGGAAAATTCTGAGAGATGGGAATACCAGACCACCTGACCTGCCTCTTGAGAAACCTGTATGCAGGTCAGGAAGCAACAGTTAGAACTGGACATGGAACAACAGACTGGTTCCAAATAGGAAAAGGAGTACGACAAGGCTGTATATTGTCACCCTGCTTATTTAACTTATATGCAGAGTATATCATGAGAAACGCTGGACTGGAAGAAACACAAGCTGGAATCAAGATTACTGGGAGAAATATCAATAACCTCAGATATGCAGATGACACCACCCTTATGGCAGAAAGTGAAGAGGAACTAAAGAGCCTCTTGATGAAAGCGAAGGAGGAGAGTGAAAAAGTTGGCTTAAAGCTCAACATTCAGAAAACTAAGATCATGGCATCTGGTCCCATAACTTCATGGCAAATAGATGGGGAAACAATGAAAACTGTCAGGTTTTATTTTCCTGGGCTCCAAAATCACTGCAGATGGTGATTATACCCATGAAATTAAAGGACACTTATTCCTTGGAAGAAAAGTTATGACCAACCTAGACAGCATATTCAAAAGCAGAGACATTACTTTGCCAACAAAGGTCCGTCTAGTCAAAGCTATGATTTTTCCACTAGTCATGTATGGATGTGAGAGTTGGACTATAAAGAAAGCTGAAGAATTGATGAGCGCTGAAGAATTGATGCTTTTGAACTGTGGTGTTGGAGAAGACTCTTGAGAATCCCTTGGATTGCAAGGAGATCAAACCAGTCCATCCTAAAGGAGATCAGTCCTGAATATTCATTGGAAGGACTGATGCTGAAGCTGAAATTCCAATACTTTGGCCACCTGATGTGAAGAACTGACCCATTTGAAAAGACTCTGGGAAAGATTGAAGGCAGGAGGAGAAGGAGATGACAGAGAATGAGATGGTTGGATGGCATCACCAACTCAATGGAGTAAGCTCTGGGAGTTGTTGATGGACAGGGAGGCCTGACGTGCTGCAGTCCATGGGGTCGCAAATAACTGGACACGACTGAGCAACTGAACTGAACTGAAATATTCGATTAAACTATATAAAAACTATATAAACTATATAAAAAGAAAGGCAAGTAATAATAAATACAGAATTCAGGATGATGCTTACCCTGAGTCCGTAGAGGCAGGATAATATAGTGAGAGGTAAGGGCAGGTTATTTTCTTAGTTTTTGGTTGAGATCGCATGTACTTACGATATTGTTAAAAATAGCTCAAGAAATGTGCTATGCACTAAAGATTATAATTACTCCAATTCTGTGTTCATGTTGTCCAAATCATTCAAATAAATAATAATTCCCAGTCCCCAGCTTAGACACTTTTAGAAGGCACTGTTTTTTAGAACAAATAATAGCCTTATTTGTTTTTCTGTTCTTTTGTCAAAAATTTTTTACATCTAATATTTTCTATTAGTTAAGAATACTTCCAAATATCAAAATAAAATACCTAGCACTAAGTTCAATGGATTTAATCCTTCCCAAACAAGTCTAACTTTGCTATAAGAGTAATTACCTTGTATTTCTCTCTTTCTCCTAATATTCTAAAAAACACTTTCCTAACTGAAGGAGATCAACCCTAGGATTTCTTTGGAAGGAATGATGCTAAAGCTGAAACTCCAGTACTTTGGCCACCTCATGCGAAGAGTTGACTCATTGGAAAAGATTTTGATGCTGGGAGGGATTGGGGGCAGGAGGAGAAGGGGGCGACAGAGGATGAGATGGCTGGATGGTATCGCTGACTCGATGTTCACGAATCTGAGTGAACCCCAGGAGTTGGTGATGGACAGGGAGGCCTGGCGTGCTGCGATTCATGGGGTCGCAAAGAGTCGGACACGACTGAGCAACTGAACTGAACTGAACTGAACTGAAATCTCTTTTCTCTCAAATAGATGCCATCTTCACTCTTTCTGTTTTCTCACCCAAATCCTCTTATGTGTCAATGTATGGTCTTATCATCCTTTTCCCTAAACCCTGAAATATTTGTCACTGATAAGCAATTCCTTAAAATATTCTCCTTTCTTAACATACCAGAAATGCTTATGCTCTTTCTGTCTCTCTTGTGACCTCTTTTAACTTCTGGTTCTCTGTCCAAACTTTGTATACTGAACTTCTCCAAGATTCTGTCCTGTATCCTCTTTGCTTCTTGCTTCTTGTGTTTCAGCCATTTCCCCAGATAATCTCTAGTACTGGTAACTTTCCCGAGCCCAGACTCATACTCTTAACTCTTCATTACACAGCAACTTCTGGATGTCCAAATTCAGTTTATTTAGAATGAAATTTATTTTATTTTCTCCATAATTGCTTCTTTCCATAAATGCTACATCCATCCCTTTGTCTTCCAAGATAAAACCTCCAACTACAGTCCACTCTTCCCCTATTCTTGCCATCCACAGCTATATATTTCTAATTTATCTGTGTTTCTTCTTTTTCAGCCCCAGTGCCCTCAGCCTAGTCTAGAGTCTCATTATTTATTTGTCATTGGTGGGGGTGGTTTAGTTACTAAATCTGTCTGACTCTTGTGACCCCATGGACTGTAGCCCGCCACGCTCCTCTGTCCATGGGATTTCCTTGGCAAGAACACTGGGATGGGTTACTATTTCCTTCTCCAGGGATCTTCCCAAACCAGGGATCAAACTTAGGTCTCCTGCACTGCACACGGATTCTTCGCTGACTAAGCCACTGGAATATTCTAACCACCTCCTTCCTATTATTCTCCATCCTCCAAGCTCTACCTTTCAACCCATCTCCACATTACTGTCAGTCAGCTTTCTAAGCATGCTCTAGATCATGCCAGTCCCCTGTTTAAAAATCTTTAATGAGAATTTGAAACAAAGAGTTTATAACAAACAAGATGATGCATTTGAAAGGAAGAAGACAGTGACTTTTAATCCCTGGTTCTTCTCAGTTTCTCAGTTAATAAATTAAAGAGAGTCTGAAATTTGGTATCTTTTCACTCTTTCCATGATGGTGAGATGTCAAGACCTTCATTATAGCCTTTCTTACAAAGACTTGAGTCTGGACACAAATGCTTCATGCAAACCATAGAAAATGAATGTAAAATTTCAAATGTTATTATAGTGACCAGTGAACTTTTATGCGTACATAAAGGAAAGAACAATAAAAGAAAGAAGGCCAAAATATCAGACTGATAGTATCTGATTGAATTCTATCTAACACATACTTCATTGAGATTTATCCAGTGCTCATGAAAGAGGTCATTATAGCACTGAAACAGGACAATTTCTCAGAAGATACTAGCCTCTGCAGCTGCTTGCTGTTCATTCCCCACGCCACGCTCTTGCATGCTTTAGTGTGCGTGTGGAAGCTGTTCCCTAGGCCTGGAACGACTTTACCCACTTCAGGGTCCAGTTTGAATAGTGATTCCTCTGTATGGTTCCTTGATGCTACCATGCAGAATTAATTTATTCATGGTTTCTATTTTAGAATACATTATATATTCTTCTCTTTAAAACCTTGTCACCTTCTTAATAGTTATAAATCTGCCTCTTCCATGGAGGTTTGCCTTTCTTAAGAGCAAAGACGATGTCTCATTTATCCCAGAATTTAGCATATTTGTGGTATAACAAGACATATATTTTGTCTTTGTCGCTAATACCTGGCACAAAACTCCTTAAACCCCTGGAATTTCCTGAGTGAGGAGTGTCTTTCATTATTCATAAGGAATCTTTTTGAGCACACCTGAGTTTATATAATGAGGTGACTGAGAGCAGGACTCCTGGATACCCTCAGGATGAGGCTGGTCACTAGAAAGACCAAGCGATTAGGAAATTTCAGCCCCGCCCATTGACCTCTGGGAAGGGAATGAGGCAGGAGGTGCATATTAAGCTCTATAAAATCTTGAATAACAAGATTTGAACTTCTGGGTTGATGAGCATGACACTTGATGAGAAGGTGCTGAGCCCTCTATCCACAAGGAAGAGACGCTGCTACACTCAGGACTCTTCACGACTTTCTCCTACATACCTCTGCATCTGGCTGTTCATCTGTATCCTTCATAATATCTTTTATAATAAACTGGTTCAGTTCAGTCACTCAGTTGTGTCTGACTCTTTGTGACCCCATGGACTGCAGCACGCCAGGCTTCTCTGTCCATTACCAACTTCCACAGCTTACTCAAACTCATATCCATCAAGTTGGTGATGTCATCAAACCATCTCGTCATCTGTGGTCCCCTTCTCCTCCCTCCTTCAATCTTTTCCAGCATCATGGTCTTTTCAAATGAGTCAGTTCTTCGCATCAGGTGGCCAAAGTATTGGAGCTTCAGCTTCAGCATCAGTCCCTCCAATAAATATTCAGGACTAATCTCCTTTAGGATGGACTGGTTGGATCGTCTTGCAGTCCAAGGGACTCTCAAGAGTCTTCTCCAACACCACAGTTCAAAAGCATCAATTCTTTGGCACTCAGCTTTCTTTATAGTCCAACTCTCACATCCATACATGACTAGTGGAAAAACCATAGCTTTGACTAGATGAACCTTTGTCAGCAAAGTAATGTCTCTGCTTTTTAATATGCAGTCTAGGTTGGTTGGTCATAGCTTTTCTTCCAAGGAGCAAGCGTCTTTTAATTTCATGGCTGCAATCACCATCTGCAGTGATTTTGGAGCACAAAAAATTAAAGTCCCTCACTGTTTCCATTGTTTCCCTATCTATTTGCCATGAAGTGATGGGACCGGATGCCATGATCTTAAGTTTTCTGAATGTTGAGTTTTAAGCCTCATCTTTTACTTTCATCAAGAGGCTCTTTAGTTCTTCTTCGCTTTCTGCCATGAGGGTGGTGTCATCTGCATATCTGAGGTTATTGATATTTCTCCCGGCAATCTTGATCCCAGCTTGTGCTTCATCCAGTCCAGCGTTTCTCATGATGTACTCTGCATAGAAGTTAAATAAACAGGGTGACAATATACAGCCTTAACGTACTCCTTTCCCGATTTGGAAACAGTCTGTTGTTCTATGTCCAATTCTAACTGTTCCTTCTTGACCTGCATACAGATTTCTCAGGAGGCAGGTCGGGTGGTCTGGTATTCCCATCTCTTTAAGAATTTTCCAGTTTGCTGTGATCCACACAGTCAAAGGCTTTGGCATAGTCAATAAAGCAGAAAGAGATGTTTTTCCGGAACTCTCTTGCTTTTTCCATGATCAAGCAGATGTTGGAAATTTGATCTCTGGTTCCTCTGCCTTTTCTAAATCCAGCTTGAACATCTGGAAGTTCACGGTGCATGTATTGTTGAAGCCTGGTTTGGAAAATTTTGAGCATTACTTTACTAGCATGTGAGATGAGTGCAGTTGTGCAGTAGTTTGAACATTCTTTGGCACTGCCTTTCTTAGAGATTGACTTCCCTGGTGGCTCAGATGGTAAAGCGTCTGTCTACAATGTGAGAGACCTGGGTTCGATCCCTGGGTCGGGAAGATCCCCTGGAGAAGGAAATGGCAATCCACTCCAGTACTATTGCCTGGAAAATCCCATGGACAGAGGAGCCTGGTAGGCTGTAGTCCATGGGGTTGCAAACAGTTGGAGACGACTGAGCGACTTCCTTCCCTGTTCTTTGGGACTGTAGTGAAAACTGACTTCTTCCAGTCCTATGGCCACTGTGGAGTCTTCCAAGTTTGCTGGCATACTGAGTGCAGCACTTTCACAGCATCATCTTTTAGGATTTGAAGAAGCTCAACTGGAATTCCACCACTCCACCAGCTTTGTTCATAGTGTTGCTATCTAAGGTCCACTTGACTTCACATTACAGGATGTCTGGCTCTAGGTGAGTGTGAATGATCACACCATTGTGGTTATCTGGGTAGTGAAGATCTTTTTTGTATAGTTCTTCTGCATATTCTTGCCACCTCTTCTTAATATCTTCTGCTTCTGTTAGATCTATATCATGTCTGTCCTTTATTGTGCCCATCTTTGCATGAAAAGTTCCCTTGGTATCTCTAATTTTCTTGAAGAGATCTCTAGTCTTTCCCTTTCTATTCAGTTCAGTTCAGTTCAGTTCATTTGCTCAGTTGTGTCCGACTCTTTGCGACCCTATTGACTGCAGCACGCCAGGCCTCCCTGTCCATCACGAATTCCTGGAGTTTACCCAGACTCATGCCCATCAAGTCAGTGATGCCATCCAACCATCTCATCCTCTGTCATCCCCTTCTCCTCCTGCCCCCAAATCCCTCCCAGCATCAGGGTCTTTTCAAATGAGTTAGCTCTTTGCATCAGGTGGCCAAAGTACTGGAGTTTCAGCTTCAAAATCAGTCCTTCCAATGAATATCTAGACTGATCTCCTTTAGAATGGACTGGTTGGATCTCCTTGCAGTCCAAGAGACTCTCAGCAGTCTTCTCCAACACCCAGTTCAAAAGCATAATTATTTGGCACTCAACCTCTTTATAATCCAACTTTCACATCCATACATGGCTACTGGAAAAACCATAGCCTTGACTAGATGGACCTTTGTTGGCAAAATAATGTCTCTGCTTTTTAATATGCTGTCTAGGTTGGTCAACTATTTTAGTTTACAGACAGTATTTTGCTGGCAAAGGTCCATATAGTCAAAGCTATGGTTTTTCCAGTAGTCATCTACAGATGTGAGAGTTCGACCATAAAGAAAGCTGAGTGCCAAAGAATTGATGTTTTCTAACTGTGGTGCTAGAGAAGACTCTTGACAGTCCCTTGGACTACAGGAGATCAAATCAGTCAATCTGAAAGAAAGTCAACCCTGAATATTCATTGGAAGGACTGATCCTGAAGCTGAAGCTCCAATACGTCAGCCACATAATGCAAAGCACCAACTCACTGGAAAAGACTCTGATGCTGGGAAAGATTGAGGGCAGGAGGAAAAGAGGGTAACAGTGCATGAGATGGTTAGATGGCATCCTCAACTCAATGGACGAGTTTGAGCAAAGTCAGAGAGATAGTGAAGGACAGGGAAGCCTGGCGTGCTGCATTCCATGAGGTTGCAAAGAGTCAGACACGACTGAGCAACTAAAGAACAACGACAGATACTTTTTGGTTACAGATGACAACTTCTAGAAGGAGTCAGAGATAAGGACCCAGGCTGTGCTCTCTGTAAATCACAGATATGAGTGTGATCTCGGTGCCCCCAGGGACACTAATAATTGGAAGTTTGCTAGCTGCTCCACCATGCTGAGGGACCAGTTCACTCACATCCTTCAGCAGCAGCCTCCCCGAGGATGGATGTGGCCCATAATCCCTCCATGTCCACCCCGTCAACCACTCTTTCCAGAAGAACTCAGGACAAACTTGTCTTTCTCCTAGTAGTGCAGGGGTTCCTGTGTATGAAGCTGGAGAGCTGTAAAAACTTCAGGGGGTTAAACTGCACTGTCTCCAGGCCTGGCCATCCCCGACTATGTATGAGAAGAGAGGGTAGAGCACACCTCTCCACAGCACTTGTCACACATCGACCCGATCATCCCATCCTCTGTCGTTCCTTCTACTCTTGCCCTCAATCTTTCCCAGCATCAGGGTCTTTTCGAATGACTCGGCTCTTCCCATCAGGAGACCAGAGTATTGGAGCTTCAGCTTCAGGACCAGTCCTTCATAAAAACTAAATACAAGTTTTGCAATACAGTTTATAAATTAAACATCCCTCCAACAAAAAAATTCTAAAACCTAAATTTCAATGAGGTGTTTCTGAAAAGAAAGGCTTCTCTTAAACCTACCCTAGCACTTTAAGAAAACAATACTAAAATGATATTTGTAACAATACTTTTATAATATGGCTTTATCATGTATAAAACCTACTTTCACATATCTTTCAAAGATATATTATTTCTTTATAGTAAGTTTTTAAAATCTGATTTATCTGACAATGACATCTTTATAATTACATGGAAAGCTGCAAACCCTCATTCCCTAGGCACTAACACCCTCTTGTCCATTACTTTTAAACACTGATCATCTTTATGCAAAATTTTTATCCTGAAACAATCTAGAAATTTAATAGAACTGGAATGTGGGAATTTTTCTCCTCTCGATTTTAAGACATTTTAGAAATTACCAATCACTATCAATACTTTTAAGTGTAAGTACTTTCACTTTGAAGTGAAAGTATGTTACCTAGATTGTATGACCTTGACATTTACATATTTATCTGCCAAAAGGAATTGTACTGACTAGCATACTAATAAGTGACATGTACATGATAAGAAATTTTCTCCTTATATATAATAGTTGACCCCAAATTAACTCAGATAGTCTTCATTTTCACCAAAAAAATATATAGCATATTCTCAGAGTAGTAATCTTACTTTTAAGGATTAATTCAATAGAAATGATCAGATAAGTACACAAACATATTTTATATGTAAGTATCCATTTGAGTGCTATTTATAATAGTGGAAAATTATAACTAACTTATATGTTCAGTAGGGGATGAGTTACAGAAATTATGGTCAACATGTAACACTATGCAGTTACTAAAAAGATGATGTAAATCGGGACTCACTGACACAGAAAGATGTTCATGTTGTGTGTTTAATAAGAGAATACATTTAGTACCATTTCATTTACATGGAATTGAATGTAGGTGTGATTGTAAGTTGGCATGTGTGAAGAGAGGGAGGGAACTAAGGAGAATATCACCAAAACGTTAATATTGTGCTATTTCTGGGTAGTATAATTTTTACTTTATTTTTATCCTTTTCTGTAATATTTGAATATTTTAACAATGACAATGTGTCATTTTTATAACCTAAAAATAAAAGCCATTTTCAGTTCTAGCTATTTTAATTTTTTTTTAATATAGAGTTTAATCCATTTGTGGGGTGGAACTATGATTGGATTCAAAATACTGCACTTTGAGATGTGGAAGTAAACTAATCAAGGCCAGGTTTACCAAGGACTGTCTCTTGTTTTTCTTTGACACAGTTTACCCAAATGAGAGGGGTTTAAAGAATAGATGAAGAGTATCAAACACATTCCCTCTTCTCCATCAAATTAGAATTCATCATAGAAGTCCAGCAATGTCAGAATGTGTGGTTTTACTCTGTGAGATAATCTATACCCACTCTCTACCTGGAGTTTCTAGTAGGATAAGAAAAACAAACTTAAAGGCTCTTAATTATGTCAGATCCAGAGTTTGAAAAAAGAAATTCGATTTATAAAAACACCAGTTCTATTTAAATCCATGAATTCTTAGTGATACTTTTTAAATAGTTGATTACATTCATGTATGATAGTGAACTGCCTTTTTATTTAGAAAAGTAATATAGAAAGGGAAAGAATAAAGCATTTATTTAAAAAATCATTAGAAAATGCTGAATTCAGTAGTAACTCACTGCAATACAATTTTCATTATTAAAAAAGTAAAATATAGCAAAAAAGCACATTAAATCAATGTCATTTGAGATTTTTGCTTATTTATTTATAACACATATATGCTACAAATTATGATTTGGTGAAATGAGACTAAAAGTCCCATAGAAATGCCATATAACGAATTGCCTTTTTGCATGTTAACAGAGGAAATATGATCATTCATGGGTGTTTTCATTCATCTATTATCTTCTTGATTTAAAGTAGAATCTAGCTATAAGGCACTTTATGTGTTCTATCAATAAGTCTTTCCCTTTATAAGTAGAGAAATGGGGAGTCAGAGAGTTTTAGTTGAGGTAGCAGACTAAACTCAAATTAGACCAGTGCCTAAAATTCAGGTCTCCTGGTTTCCATTCAGTCAATGGTCTTTTCACTGAACCTCTTAAATTGGCATCTGTTTACTAGATAATATCAAATCAATAGGAACACACACACTTACAAAGCATATATATCACTCTTATAATCACTCTTTAAACAAACTGCTCATTTAAAAAAACACCAGATAAAGCTTCAGCAAAATCAGGCTTTCCAGTAGTTCCTACCTCACACTACAGAATAGAAAATACACATCTACTCATTCATCCATTTATTCAACAACGTTTCAGTAAGTACATGGCTGATTTAAGTCCCTCGTTACACATGTATGTATGTTATCTACATTAAAGAGCCCTGTTTTAGGAGATACAAGAGCTAGGCTCCTGCCTTCAAAGAGCAAAGGTGACAATATAAGCATGGAAAATGCAAATTTTTAAACCAAAGATACCAGTGAGCAAAAGGCCTCTTTATCACAGCCATTAGCTCTATCAGAATAGTAATATTTGCTTGTTAAGTACAAAATAAGAAGACATACTGTGATCTGAAGCCACCCTTTGCTACCTTGGCTCCAGGACCCTGGGGTCTGAGTAAGAGCGGTGGTTTGATAGTAATGTGAATACTTCTAAAGGAAGAGTGCCCTTGTTTCATGCTGTGCTAACCTGCCACCACAGACCCCTTCTGGCTGCCCTTTACCCTCTTTAATCCTGCAGCAGAATCGTCTCCTGGCTCCCACTTGCCTTTGATACAGATTCTGAACTTCAATTCATTTACCTTTATCGTTCAAAACATTTATCCTTAAAGCTTCTGACAAAACTCATGAACTTCCTCAAACAATATGTCCTTGTTTTCGACTGAAAGTGATTTTATCCCTTACTAAATGAAAAAGAATCATTATTAATCAGGTAAAAAATAATAGTCTTTATTGCATACCTTTTATGGACTGGGAGAATTAAATACAGAGAAACATTCCATTGCAGAAAAGATCAAGGTCAAAGTCACAGAGACCTGGGAGAAGAATAAACATGTCATGTTCAGGAGAAAATGAGAACCGCCTCCCAGGAAGAAGCAAGCTGCTCAGACCAGAGACAATGATTGGAGGCAAAGGGCCTAAAACCTCGAAAAGGAGTTTCTCGGAGTGAAGGACTGGACCATGGAAACACACTCCTGGAAAGTAATTCTCCACCCTACTTCATACTAGTTCAGCTCTGGATTGAAAAATCCAGCATACTGTTACCTTTCCATGAAAATCAATTAAGGAAGAGAGACTTATATACAGCTTTCTCTTTTGTGCTCTCTCTCTGTCTCTTTCTCTCTCTTTCACACACACACACACACACACACACACACGAAATTATTCCTTTTTCTTGTGCAGATAGGCAATATCAGATTTGGTGTCTTAATTTGCTTAGGAAGCTACAGGGGGAAAGAGAGGCATAAAAAGAACTAGATAAAGAATGAGAAGAGAATGGGGGCCGTGAAGACAGAGAAGGAGGAATTTTCCTTCTCAGATAAGAAAAAGAAGCTGAGGGCAAGAGTAGCTGACGGTAATGAAGAACAGAATGGAATAACTATCTTAATGGGTCCTTAATTGAATTCATGTCTACCCTCAGCCCAGTGCCTGCAGCTGAAGGAAGCCCTTGGTAACTCACTCAACATGAAGCCGCGTGGCCATTTTGGCTCAGAGGAAGCAGACAATGACGGGCTTCCTCTCTCAGATTGCAGCTCTGCCTCAGGATGAAACTGTTCTGATCAACATTTCCCCATCTGGCAGGCAGGCGGCCAAAAGATTGGAGCCCTGAAAATGGATCACTGCGTTTTGACTCTCTGCAGCAGCCAATACATGTAATATAATATTTACACAATTCAACCTAATATCAGTCATGCTGAGCACCATCCAGTGGAAAATGTTATGCTTTTCATGAAAGAAACAAAAATAAAGGTGACTGTTACGGTAGTATCTGACTCCCAAAGCCTAAGCTTTTCACAAACTATTTTTCATTTTAGCTTCATCTTGTCTGATGAAAATAACTCTCCACTGTTTGAAAAACACCAAGAGTTTAACTATTATCACTTACTTAGAAAAAGCAGCCTTATATAGTAATAACGTCTTCTAATTTAGCAGACAAAGGTTGTGGAGGTGGAGGCTGGGGAGGGATTGAAAGGCTCATTAGCCTTCCCCTAAAGGCCCTGGCACAGAGTTTTCCTGACTATTCAGAGATCAGCGTCCTATATTTACTTACCAGGGAACAATTTATTTTTCTTTTATATTTTCAAAGCACTTGAAATGATTCCTTCTCCTCGTGATAGTTTCCATATGCTGCTTCCAGTGAAAGGGCAGTGGCTTACTCAGTGAGCATAAGGCCACATTCTGAAACCACTACAAGCCATCTCACAGGGAGAGACCCCCGAGGACCACAGAAGCCCCTTCTTAGGACACTGGGATCTGGATCTCAAAAAGTATTGCATGGAAGACAGCAGATAACCCTTCAATTTTATAGAGGTTGGTTAAATAAAACTGGGATAACCACAGATGTGGGAGTAGTAATTTTTTAAAACACTTGAATGTTTCCTGTGTGTTAAGTAATTTGCATATGCGATTTCTAACCCTGAAAACAATCCTCAGAGCTAACACTATCTCCATTTGATAAATGAGAAAACAGAGGCACAGGGACTAAAATGATTGAAAGAGTCAGAGTTGACTTACTCTAAACGGAGCTAAACAGCACTATAAGTGACAATTCTTCATGGCTTGAGGTACTTTCCTTTTAAAAATCTGTACTCAGGAGAAATTAACACAACATTGTAAATCAACTATAGTCCAATAAAAAAAAAGTGTACTATTTTTAAGTGGGATAATCATTTATTTGACCTTGTAAAACATATAACTTAAGGATTTACTGCCTCAAGCTGAGTAAACTACATAAGAAAGAAATCTTGATTCATAATTGATAGCTGCATACATTTTGTGAAATGTTGCATTTTATTAAAATGGAAAATTTTCCCTGGGTAAAATAATCATCAAAAATAGTTTATTTAGCTTTTGTGCTCTTAACTTTCATTAGGTATCTGGAGAAAAGGGACTGGACTGCTTTTCTTAATTTCTGAAAAAAAAAATAAATTTGTGTAGAAGACAGTTTGTTGTTGTTCTTTAGTCACTAAGTTGCAGACTCTTTGTGACCCCACAGACTATAGCCTGCCAGGCTCTGCTGTCCAAGAGATTTCCTAGGCAAGAATACTGAAATGGGTTGCCATTTCCTTCTCCAGGGATGGAATCCAGGTCTCCCGCATCGCAGGTGGATTCTTTACCACAGAGGCACTAGGGAAGCCCAGAAGACAGTTACTTCCTCCTCTAATTAGAATTATAATAACAATGATAGACTCCTTTACTGCATGATTACTATGTATCAAATATGGTCTTAACATAGAATGTTTCAAAATTATCACAAGACATATTGTTAACTGATTGCTTGGCTCTCCAGATGCCTCACCTGTAACACTGGTGACTTTTTTTTTTTTTTTCTGTAAAAACAGAAATTCCATTCCATAGTAGGCCATTTTACAGATGAGGAAACCGGCTCAGAAAAATCTGTTTAAAGCTATACAGTAAGTGGTAGCCAACATTAAAATGCTTTCATCTTTTCAGTGGGTCAGTTTCCAAATAACATCTAAATAAAATCATCTCTTTTTTGAGGAAGAAATGAAATAAAGATAAATTAGAAAATATAGTAAAACTATTTGCTCTGGGTCTGACATTGATGTCAAAATAAATAGAATCTATACATCAAATGCTCTTTAACGCTTCTTAAATTCTTCTTATCTCATTGGGAGAATCAATTTCAGAGGAAGAAAAAGATTAATAAAATGTTTAACCAGAAATATACCATGTTCATGGATTGGAAGAATCAATATAGTGAAAATGAGTATACTACACAATCTATAGATTCAATGCAATCCTTATCAAGCTACCAGCAGTATTTTTCACAGAGCTAGAACAAATAATTTCACAATTTGTACTGAAATACAAAAAACCTCAAATAGCCAAAGCAATCTTGAGAAAGAAGAATGGAACTGGAGGAATCAACTTGCCTGACTTCAGGCTCTACTACAAAGCCACAGTCATCAAGACAGTATGGTACTGGCACAAAGACAGAAATATACATCAATGGAACAAAATAGAAAGCCCAGAGATAAATCCACACACATATGGACACCTTATCTTTGACAAAGGAGGCTAGAATATACAATGGAGTAAAGACAATCTCTTTAACAAGTGGTGCTGGGAAAACTGGTCAACCACTTGTACAAGAATGAAACTAGAACACTTTCCAACACCATACACAAAAATAAACTCAAAATGGATTAAAGATCTAAATGTAAGACCAGAAACTATTAAACTCCTAGAGGAGAACATAGGCAAAACACTCTTCGACATACATCACAGCAGGATCCTCTATGACCCACCTCCCAGAACACTGGAAATAAAAGCAAAAATAAACAAATGGGACCTAATTAAAATTAAAAGCTTCTGCACAACAAAGGAAACTATAAGTAAGGTGAAAAGACAGCCTTCAGAATGGGATAAAATAATAGCAAATGAAGCAACTGACAAACAACTAATCTCAAAACTATACAAGCAACTCCTGCAGCTCAATTCCAGAAAAATAAACGACCCAATCAAAAAATGGGCCAGAGAACTAAATAGACAGTTCTCCAAAGAAGACATACAGATGGCTAACAAACACATGAAAAGATGCTCAACATCACTCATTATCAGAGAAATGCAAATCAAAACCAAAATGAGGTACCACTTCACACCAGTCAGAATGGCTGCGATCCAAAAGTCTACAAGCAATAAATGCTGGAGAGGGTGTGGAGAAAAGGGAAGCCTCTTACACTGTTGGTGGGAATGCAAACTAGTACAGCCACTATGGAGAACAGTGTGGAGATGCCTTCAAAAACTGGAAATAGAACTGCCTTATGACCCAGCAATCCCACTACTGGGCATACACACCGAGGAAACCAGAATTGAAAGAGACATGTGTACCCTAATGTTCCTAGCAGCACTATTTATAATAGCCAGGACGTGGGAGCAACCTAGATGTCCATCAGCAGATGAATGGATAAGAAAGCAGTGGTACATATACACAATGGAGTATCACTCAGCCATTAAAAAGAATACATTTGAATCAGTTCTAATGAAGTGGATGAAACCGGAGCTGATTATACAGAGTGAAGTAAGCCAGAAAGAAAAACACCAATACAGTATACTAACGCATATATATGGAATTTAGAAAGATGGTAACGATAACCCTGTATGTGAGACAGCAAAAGAGACACAGATGTATCGAACAGTTTTTTGGACTCTGTGGGAGAGGGCGAGGGTGGGATGATTTGGGAGAATGGCTTTGAAACATGTATAATATCCTATAAGAAATGAATCGCCAGTCTAGGTTTGATGCAGGATACAGGATGCTTGGGGCTGGTGCACTGGGATGACCCAGAGGGATGTTATGGGGAGGGAGGTGGGAGGGGGGTTCAGGAACGTGTACACCCATGGCAGATTCATGTTGATGTATGGTAAAATCAACACAATATTGTAAAGTAAAGAAAAAATAAATAATAAAATAAAAAATAAATAAAATGTTTAACCAAACATCTACATAAGAGGTGGTAGTAATTATTCATTTAAATAAAGTTTTCTAAAGAATGGCCAGTAGGCTTCTACATTATAAAAAGCTGACATGGATGAAAAGGAAATAGGAAGATGATAGCTTAGAGTTGTTCTCTGGGACCAATGTGTTAATCATTTAACGCTGGGGAAATAACCACATGGTCTGCGTTCCCAGGAGAGAGAGTTTTTTGCTTTTATCACTGTGAAAGACTGGACTTCTTACAGCCATTTCTCATGGAAATGGTGTCAGTTGCAACTGGCATCTTCCCAGTTCCTTGAGTATGCCAAGCGGGCTTCAGTCCTAGAGCCTTGCCCTTGCACTGCCCTGTGCCTGGAAGGCTCCCCCCACTTATCTGCCAAGCCAACTAGAACTCCCATGTACATTTATTTTCAACTACAAAATGAAAAGGAGCTCTAATGTTTGGAAAGTTGAAAGTTTGAAAATGTTACTCGCTCAGTACTGTCCGACTCTTTGCAATGCCATGAACTACCGCCAGCCAGGCTCCTCTGTCCATGGAATTCTCCAGGCAAGAATACTTGAGTGGGTTGCCATTCCCTTCTCCAGGGGATCTTCCCAACCTAGGGTTCAAACCGGAGCCTCCTGCACTGCAGGCAGATTCTTTACTCTCATGGATTGACACCAGTACCCTGTGTCCAGTCTGGTCCAGACAGTTAGGAATTTCATACAGTACTTGAGGTGACCCCACTGAATAGGTTTACCTCCTAGCATGGCAGAGGGGAAAGAGGCTTCCTCATATGTTCCTTCTTTTGCAGTATGTTTTATGGTGCTTGATTAAACAAATTTCCATGTTATTATCTATCAAGGTTTAACTCTCACAAAATGACACGTTTTAAAATATTCTTGACAGGCAACTATTGATGAAAAATCAATAGTTTTTCACTTACATTTCAGGCACAAGAGAAAAAGAGTTGACCCTCCTCTATATTCCTTCAGAAACTCTTCATTAGCCATGGAGCGAGATTAAACACAATTACTATTTAATCATATGTGACAGGTAGGTAAAATATTCAGAATTACTAAGAACATTAGTTAGAATATGGATTTATATCCACTGTTGTTAGAGAGGAACTTTGTCTTATTGTGTTCTATGATATTAGTTAGTGTGAAGTAGTCAAGACTAAGAAGATATGCAATAACTAAGCATCAGAAACTTCCAAATTTGTTTTTTCAACAATGGCTGAAGTCAGGCAGTACTCTGTTTAAAACATGACAGAATTAAACCAAATCATAATGTTTAGAAAGCTCCTCATGGATGCATTTTAAAATTGTTAAAAATAATACAATATGGGCAACAAACCAAGATGTATTTTTTATCAGTAAATATTGTTGAAGACGTAAAGAAAAAAGAACTAGAAAATTGGTAGAAATAATATTAGAACAAACTATATGGTGGAGGAGTTTTGCTGTAAAGTTAGACAAAAGAACATGTTTTCTGGCATGTCCTGGACTATTTTCTTGATTCTGTTTCAATACTGAAATAGATGAACTACTTTGGAAAGCCAATAAGGAAGAGTACTGGAGATAAGTTCTCAAAATAAATGAATTCTTTAATTAAAAAAAAATCAGTGTTTTATGGGAAAAAATGTAAATAAGGCCACTAATGAAGTACCAGCTTTAACAGGGATTAACAAAGACAAAATTCTTGGAGAGGTTCATGAAATGCCTCATATAAAATTCATTCAGTGCATTATTTTTAGGCAAGTTAAATTGAAGAGAAAAGCAAAATGAAAAGAAGGGCAAAAGAGGTGTAGGATGTCATCAATATGGCTGATTTTATAAGAACTCACACTTAATACATACTGGTGTCTATAAAACATGTTGCAGTGATATAGAGAGTCCCGGCGGCCGTTCAGAGCCTGTGCTTTGGCATCTCACTGGCCTCCATCCTGGATGCCTGAACCTACTCTACCACCTTACGTTACTCACCTAACTTCTCTAAGGTTCAGTTTTCTCATCTGTTTTGTTTTGTTTAAAAAAAAAGGATAGTTAAAGCTATCGTGAGTGATATAATATATAAAGCACTTAAATCTACGGAAGATTTTTTTTAAACGTTATGGTTATTTTGATGACTATGATGGGAAGACTTTGAAGTATTTTAAGCAGTGGTATAGCAGGTGATTTAGAAAAGTCTCTCCGGCAGCTTACTATAGCATGAACCTGAGGACTGTGAAACCCTAAGCAGAGAGACAGTTAAAACGCCCAGCTAGTCATCTAAGAAACAGCTGGAGAGGGCCTGAGCTGAAGGAGCAGGAAGTGAGTGAGCTGTGGAGGAGGTAAAGTCAGAACTCAGTTCCCACCGCAATGAGTCCTAAACTATATGGTAAAATTCTCAAGCATGGTCTTACTGCTAGAAATTTTTTGCTTCAAAATAAAGTAGCATGGGAATTCCCTGATGGTCCAGCGGTTAGGACTTGGTGCTTTCACTGCCATGGTCCCAGGTTCAATCCTTGGTCGGGGAACTAAGATTCTACAAGCTGCTTGGTGCAGCCAGAAACAAAAATAAAGGAGCAAGTCATATTTGTTAAGAAGACATGGGAAATCTGATCAGAAAAAAAAATTTAATCTGTTCTTCAGAAGACAGAATTATGAAAGTTTCTAGTCTATTTCTATTTCATTTCCTAAATTATTTGTTCCAGAAATAAAAGCTACAAATAAAATGACCTGACACTAATTTAAATTATAATATACTTAATGTCAGAACAGAAGAAGTAAGTTTGGTTTACGGGACCACAACAATCTTTCCACCGTGGTCTGTTTAGGTCCTTCATTCTGTCTTAATCAGCTGTTCAAGCTACACTTAACCCAAAAGTATCATGTGTAGAAGATTAGAAGACTGGGTGAACCCAGGTCTGGCTCTACTACTTATAATACCTGAGGATGTCACTTAACCACTTTCTGCCTCTGAAATGGGATCTTAAATGGGGTAACCTCATTGAGTTCTCTCCTTATATTTAAAAGGTGATTAAAGAAGTGACCAGCAACCCATAAGTATCAATATGAGTTTCTTAAAATTATCTCCAGAAGGTACTGTTAAAGGCAATAAGATGTTTGGAAGAAAATGGTACTCTGACCATTATTATAGATTTCTTCTGGAAAAAATAATGCATCCTAAAAAGATGAAATTCAAGCCATGTAAGTTTTGATAAAGGAAGCATGGGGCTTCCTTGGTAGCTCTGCTGGTAAAGAATCCACCTGCAATGTAGGAGACTCCGCTTTGATTACTGGGTCAGGAACATCCCCTGGAGAAGGCAATGGCAACCCACTCCAGTATTCGTGCCCAGAAAATTCCAGGGATAGAGGGGGCTGGCAGGCTGCAGTCCATGGGGTCAAAAAGAGTCAGACACAACTGAGCGACTCACACTTTAGACTGAACAACTCACACTTTATAGACTAAGTGGGATCAGATAGAAGATAAGTGCATAGTTCAGTTCAGGAAAATTCATCCACAACATTGTTTTATCTTTGTAGCACCTACACTACTTCCAAAGTGGAAAAGCTAGTCTTGGGTGAGTAAGATTATGAAAACCAAAACCCAATGGATAGGAAAACTATTTGTTACATAATCAAACAACACATCTTGCATTTATAATGTTTTGAATAGCAAATCCACCACATTTTTTAGTACTTTATCTGAAACACACCATATTTATATACCAGTTAAGGATAACTACAGCCAGACCATCATAACACCAAACTGCATCTACTATGGCTGATGCTCTGCCACATGCCATTGGAGTTCACAAAGACTTTGAAGACACAGTTTGTTGACAATGTGGCCATCTCTGCTTTTTAATAATAAGAAAAGAATGGTAAATAATTCAGATAAATAAAGTGCCTAAGGTAATTCAATACTATAAATATGTTCTCACTGAGATGGTCAAACAATGAAATATCCCCCAAAGATCTAACATCATTTCTGTTTCTCAGATGAGCTTTTAACTTCATGAAGTTGCTTATTCTTTCAGATTGTTTAATGAAGATGACACATGCATTCTCCATTTCCTTTTACGAAAACCTCATGGCATTTGGTTTCTTCATGAATCTGTTAGAACAGACACAATAAACACTGGAGGCCATATATTTTTCAGGTTTATTTACAAGTAAGCCAGTTCCCTTTCCAGTCTTGTCTCTCATTGCACGTTAGCTCAGAGATGCATTTCCTGTAATCCTTGTCTTCAGGCCCAATAAAAGAAGAAATCATTACAAATGGTTTTAAAGATCAAATCTTAGATAGGTGACATTCTATTTGATACAATTCTGTATTGAAGTCACTGCAATTTTCAGCATTACTAAATGATAGACTGTTCTTTAACAACTGGACTGCCAAGGAAGTCCCAATTGGTGATAAGTTTCCAAGCTAACATACATCAAGTACGTGTGATTGATAATATGAACCTGAGTTATGGAATCGATGTTTTTGAAGAGTGTCTTTCATTTGGTTTTAAACATGAAACTATTTTATTTCTTCCAGTAACTGTTTTCAAATACCATAAAGCCAAATCCCTCCCTTAATAATTCTTTGGTCAGATCCCATGCCTTTTTGGTGGCTTTTGGTTATTAAAACAGTCTAGTCCAAATACAGCTTTGATTTAACATCTATCTCTAAGCTCTCTCCCTAAGCACGGTAGCTGGCTCCTGGCTCCAGGGCTTGGCAAGAGGCAGGGAGTGTTTTCTGCTCTCTACCAACTTCCCTCCTACTCCTCCCAGGTTGAAGGCAGGAAGGAAGACTGAAGCAGGAGGGGGAAGGTAGATCTATTTATTCACAAGTGAACGTTGTAGCATTTCTCTTTGTGGGTTTTTGTACTTCTTTGGTTAATGTCCAGTGGCCATCACTGTCCTTTCTGCAGCTGGTGTCCAAATGCTGGGACACTTGTGTGCTTTCTTCTAGGAGCCGGGAGGCTTTCACCCTGCATGGTGTCCTAACAGAAGAAACAGGGCTCCCGACCAACACTTCTCTGTCCCTTCCAAGGCCCAAGTAGTTCCTCAAAATGCCAGCCTGCTTCTGCAGGCCCTGGCTAAGAGTTTGGCCTTTCTAGGTAGGCCAAGCAAGATGGCTCAAGTCCCACCAATGCCTTTCTGCGACAGTCATTCATCCAGAGGAAATGGAAGAATTCATCCAGAGGAATGAAAGTTCCTACTAGTCCATTCATTCTCGCTCTATCTCTGTCTCTTCTTCTCTCTCCTTTTCATCTTTCTCCAGTTTTACTTCCCTACCTGCCTCTCCCTACCTCCATCCCACTGTTCATACAGGCACTAGGCAGGCCACCAACTGCAATGACAAAGAAGACAGCCTATCAAGGATGCACCTGGAACAGTTCCTGGCACAGGATAAATGTGAGCTCCATATGGACTCTGTCTAGATAATGGCAAAGTTCATGCACAGTCACGGTCATTATTTTATCTCACTGTCTTTCAACAGTGATCTGTCTTAAAACACGCAAGTCCAAAATAAAAATTTTATGTAACATCTGCTTAATAGATCTAGCTAGAGTGCATGGATTTCTATAAGTATAGATGTTTTTAAAATTTCTTGAAAGTGCTCAAAACATCAATAAAAATTCAGTGATCAGTCATATTTACTAATAAAGATATCCCTAGCTTTCCATATGTAGTAAGGAGGATTTATCCCAAAAGGTACATATTCAAACATCAAATATTTCTTATTTTTCCCTTTCGAAATCACTGTGTTTCTTGCATTTATTCTGTTTGAAGCATTTTGATATCTCATTGATGGCACTAAGGGATATGAATTATGTATTTGAATGTGCTTTGACTAAATACTTTATATTCAGACATTTAAAAAGAGGATATACAATAATAGCTAAGAATCATTAACTCCAACTCAATCTCATAAAATGGATGATTGTAATCTGTCATCTAAATTTTAATGGTTATTTAAAACTCTGAATTAAAATTCATTTCAATAAGTACCATAGTGGTCTATACTTTTGAAGAAAGCTTCCATTTCTAAACATTAAAACTCATGAAGAATAAACAGTCTAAACATTTTTTGTTCTTTATTTTCAAAATGTGAGTTACTTCTAAATGGTTCATAAGATTTGTTTGCAAAATAAAAACTTCTCCCTGTTTCTTTATGTAGCAATATTCTGAAGTGATTTTCCAAGAGTATGTCCAGAGACATGCCATGTAAGTACATGTTCCAAAAAATAGAGTTTTGTAAAGTAAAAGTGCTAACAGACATTTTATAAGGACATCTGCACACACACAGTGGGGTTTTATGTTGTAATTATGACTGTATAAATTTTTTTCTGTGGGTGATCTCTTAGAAATATACCTTGCAAGAGTACTGTCTTACTACAGTGTATTAGAAATGTTTGCTTCCATCACATGTATTTAGAACATAAATAAAAAGATATATATGTATTTAAAAACCTGGACAATGTTACTGATTCTTTGGGCCTTTTAGAAATTCAATTTATCTTGAAAACAAAACAGAATTTTATGGCCTTAAGTTTCAATATCAATGAAAAATTTTAACTTTAATATTTCTATAGCGATCTTTGAAAGCTGGGGTTCACCTACAGTTCAGCCAGCCAGCCAAATACTAAAAACTTTTGAATATCTTTCAAAAATGACTAAACATGTCACTAGGAGGATATTTACTGGGAATTATAAAGCTACTAAATTTCTGATCATTCTTAATAATATTAGACTAGTTTTTCTTTTGCTATTTCAGCTTGCTAAATTTTCATTCTGTATAGAATTATTGAAAATCTAAATACCAGGTATTTACAATGAACCAAAAATTTGTTGTTATCTATAGAGCTACTTTGTGGCCTACCCATTTTAAAAGGCACCCATTTAAGCACTGTCTGAAATTTTCTTTTCTTTGAAAATATCCTCTTCAGTTCCCAAATTATTCCTTTGCATGTTCTTCAAAACTGAGAATTTTTGTTGCGAGCAATCATCCCCTCCTTAGCATTTCTATCTCCTTCCTCCATATCCTCCTACTTGGAGGTAACTTCGTTCTAGTAAGTTTTCACCATTCCTTGGAAAAGGAGAAAATCAAGCAACATATACATTACCTTGATCTCAATGAGAGAGAGACCTGTACTGGAATCAAGTTGACTTCATGTTTTGAATGAAAAACAGTGATCCCACTGAGGCCATGGCCTTGATAATATAGAGAGTGACAAGCACTTTGTTCCAAGGCTTTTCTAGGGCAAATAATGCTAGTAATAAATATAATAAGTTTTAATTAAGTATAAAACCAGACCAAGAAAAGTGGGCATTGCTACAGTAATTTAAAATATATGTCTTCTTCAGAAGGCTCTCGGAGAAGGCAGTGGCAACCCACTCCAGTACTTTTGCCTGGACAATCCATGGGTGGAGGAGCCTGGTAGGCTGCAGTCCATGGGTTCACTGAGAGTTGGACGTGACTGAGCGACTTCACTTTCACTTTTCACTTTCATGCACTGGAGAAGGAAATGGCAACCCACTCCAGTGTTCTTGCCTGCAGAATCCCAGGGATGGGGGAGCCTGGTGGGCTGCCGTCTATGGGGTCGCACAGAGTCGGACACGACTGAAGTGACCTAGCAGCAGCAGCAGCTAGAAGGCTCTCTAGTCACTTTTTACATGTGGAAAAAAATTATAGATTCTCTCTCTCTTTTACACACATACACACAACAGTTAAGGCAAACATCCAGGTGCTTTCATAATATTTTAAATCAGTAACTTTATAGTAACACAAACTAAAAAACTTAAAGCAAACATCCTGATGCTTTCTTATAATGATCTTTTTAAAACTAAAAATATATTTCTTAGATATTTGAGGAAAGATGATTTTGGGGAGAGCAAGAATGAATTTTTTGACCCTTATTCAAACTAACAGCCTCTCTGAATCCTGATAATAGAAATCTTTCAGCAGAGAAACACCTCCAAAGCACCCTTCATGAGCAATTTCTTCAGTTCTTCAAAAAATCACCACTCAGTGGTGCCACTTTGAAATAAGCACATCAAGAACTGAGGAAAACCCATTCTATTTTGTAGGTGTGGCTATGAAAGAGCAACCAAGAATCATAGCTTCTAGCCACTTCTGTCCCCACATTTTAACTGGTTGGCAAGTGATTCTAAAATTATATACTAATAGGGCTGTAGAAAATTCGAGCAAATAGAACCTCACTAATGGTAGAGTCGTTTCCAACGTACTTCTCCTCTTTCCCACGCCACTCAAAATCTTTGTCTCTTTCTTCTTCTACACACACACACACACACACACCCAAATGAGTCAGGAAGAGTGATCTGTCTCAGGACCGGCTGCATGTTAGATCAGAGCTGGAATTAGAACCCAAATCTCAGTGACAGGAGCCGGCCAACTGCTATTCTAGACTCGGGACAAATCCACTTCGGGCTCATGAATTCTACATATGCTGAATTAGGCATTAATATTTTGTCTGATGTTGCCTACCATTGACTTCTAAAGAAAAACAATGAAACCAACAACCTTTGTACCTTTTAATCACTCTGCCAGTTCCAAACGTTTAAGATCAAAGGCCCGAGGCAGGTTACTTAGCCTCGGAAGGTTCTTTCCTTATCTAAAATTAGCAGGTTGAACTGGGGATCTCTGAGAAACTTTTCAGTTCTAAAAATGTCTGCTTTTCATCTGCCCTTTTATGCTTCATCCTTGATGTTTGAAATTTTCACTAGGTGGCAGGATTCCACCATCACATTTTGAAAGGATTTTCTGAGGAAGCCTGGGTGCAGAAAATTTCAAAGAAACTCTTTTCTTCACAGTGAACATTAAAAAAAAAAAAAAAAAGGCCAAAGGAAAAGAAGAATAATTACAAAGGCCTATGGTCCATATATTTCATGAGGATCTAGATCCATTTTTAATGTAAGTATAAAACAGAAAATTAATCAAACATATTCTTTCCTAGGTACTTCAATTTAGTATTAAAATTGGGTAAAATCTGCTTTTTCTCATGTATTTTAAAATTGGTTTTAGCTGAATCACAATTAGACAGTACCGGATCGCCTCAAACAAACTGGTAAGCATACTGAACTAAGAAAGAAAGCAATCTAATGGAAATAAAAACACCAAAAATATTTTAAATCATTATTAGATGCATTTCAAAGTTAACCTCTAAGTTATTTACAATGTATTTCCAGTGTCTCTGAATTTTATTTTGAGCACTTAACAAGATGAATGTACATGATGGACCGAGGTACTTAGAATTTTGCATTTATTAGCCAAATCCTTAAAAGAATATTCTTTCAAATAAATTTATGAGATCTTCATATTTTAAAAAATTATTGCCCCAAGCTGGCCTTTTCATGGATGCTGTATGATAAATGTCATTAACAATACTTCATAAGAGCCCCCCAAATAGCCAAGCCAATTGGTTACACTGAGCTGAGCGTTTCTCCTCAGCCAGAGCCAAGTAAAGAAAGGGACATGAAACAGTAACAACTGTGGATTCTAAGACTGCCGAGAAGAAACGTTCCCAAGTGTCTTGCTGGTTGCCAGAGAAGCAGCTGATTAACTAGGCTTTTCTTCAGCTGATAAAATATAGCACTCTTTCCCCACCCCATTAATGACTGATTAATTACATATGTGCTATATGTTACTCTCCAAAGTTTTTCTGAAGAAAGAAAAAAAAAAACAAACCCACATCCAAGAAGAATTCAGTGTCAGCCTCAAAATCAAACTAATACAGAGACCTCTGAATTAGAGCTTGACTAAACCGTCAACAAGTTGCTTTTATCCCCTCTCCCCCAGCCCGGAACAAGATGCCATAGCCCATCTTTGGTGGTCCTACCTTAGCGACTTGTAGGGGTTGCTGCTGCTCCTTGCCACCTTGCAGTCGGAACCCCCAGGGCGCCCCTCCGGTCATGGAAATGCAGATAAAATCCCCCGTGCCCATTTTCTTCTTTTAGTCGGGTAGCATGAAGAGCTTGAAAAGACAGACGGAGTCTGGGTGCGGTTGAGTCTCTGTGCTCAGCTTCGGGCTCGCGCCGAGGAGGCAGCACTGGGGGCGCACGGAGCCTCCGCTGCAGCCGCCGCCGCTGCCCGGGCTGCCGCTTCGAATTTGCGCCGCTAATGGGATCATTCACCGGGCGGCAGAGGCGCTAGAGGCATCAAGGACACAGCCCACTCCTGCGTCACGCTCCTTTGCTCAGCCCACCTTCAGGGAATGGGAAGAGCCTCACACACAGGATAACGTCCCCATTTTGCGGCGAGATGGAGGGGGGTGGGGGTGGGGACGGGAGCAAAAGTTCTCCAGCTCGAACTGATTAAATCCCAGCCCTCAAATGAAAGAGTGAGAGAAACACTTACATTGAATAATTCTATACATAGTAGAGGACACACGAAGGTTTTGCTCTCCAGGCCACAAGTGACATCCTAAAATATGAGCTCTAAGGGTTGAACTACTAGATGCTTAGATTCTCTCAAACAAATATTTTGAGAATTACCACAGTAATGATGGAAACAGACAAAAGGGAGTTTAAAAAAAATTATTTTTCTTAGCTTTGCTGTTTGCAGCCTGCAAAACTAATCTGCAGGAAATAAAAGAAAGCAAAATATTAAAACGAAAACAAAAACCTGTACTCCGAAAAGCACTTTTCCGAACTGGTACTTCACATAGTCCAGAAGATGAAGAAGAGAGGCGGGGAGAGGGAGAGAGGAACCCCCGGAAGCTACATTCTTATAACTACGTCTATTGCATGATTTGCTTTAAATTTAAATAATGTTTCATTTTCTTCCTCAACAGGAAGGAAACTTCTTAAACCTGAATAGTCAGCCAACTGCACACAATGTCACTGCATACAAGTTTCTTATTTTCATATAGTCTTTCATCAAGTGTTCTGAGTCTGGGTGGCCCAATATAAAGTTGATTTTATATGTGGCCCAAAATAGTTTAATGTTTTGAATCTGAATATGACCTACCAAAAACTGTCCAAATGGAACATTTTTATTTTCCCATAATACTTTTATTTTCCATGACATTCCATATAAAAACACACTAAATAAAGGAGAGCCTGGGAAAGTTAGCGTTACATGCGCCACCAGACCACTGACTTCCAGTCTCTGCCTTTTTCATTACTCGGAAGCATCATACAATGAACATTTACACAGCTCTGCTCCCAGAACCTAAACATGCCAAATGATTTTATTTGTGTTTCATCACTGGAGTAAGAAAGACCATGTAATCAGAAACCGTTGGCGCCGGAAGAGACCCTCAGAAGGTCATGAGGACCAGACTCTCATTCCAAGTTTGCTTCTCTTTGGAAAGGTAAATTGACTTTACCAACATCTTTCTTAAAAAAAAAAAAAAAAAAGTTTGCAAGTACTGACATCCTAAAATAGGAACTCTGAGAACAAAAGAGAAAGAAAAGAACTTTTTCTACGCTTGTTCTTTCTCTTTCCTCCTCTCTTCCACTCCTCACCCACTCCAGTCTAGCTTCTGTCCCCACAACAGGAAAAACTCTCAGCATGGTTACTTATTACCTTCTTGCTTTTCTGTAGCCCTTACTCTTACTGACCATGTCCTCCTAAACTGTTTTCTCTTTTGGGCTTCCAGGACACAGCATGCTCTTGGCTCTGCTCTTGCCTCCCTAAACACTCCTGTCTCACTTTGGGCACTTCTTGGCTTCTACCTAGTCATTAAATGTTGGTGTTCTGTGCCAGGGCCGTGTCCTGGTCCTTGTGTTTTCTCACTGTACACCATTCCTATGGGTTCTCTCATTCACCCCACAGAACTTAACCTTCCCCTTCAATCCCAGATATCTTTCCTTAACTCCAGGCCTGTGTATCCAACTGCCTAATAAACCTCTTTCTATGTGAATATATCACAGAAACCTAAAACTCAATATATTCAAAATCAAGTTTGTTATTTATTCTCAAACTTCTGTCTTCTCCTCCTATGTCCCCCATCTCAGGATAATTAACTAACCCATAACCTTTCTCTTATGCATGGCCCTTCAACCCTGACTTAAAAGTAAATATGATGCTGGAGGCTGGAACTGGGGCAGCCCTGTTGTGACTATGAGGTAAAGCCAAGGGTAACAGCAAAGATTCCAGTGCTGACCAAGTTAATGCCAGTAACTATCCATCTCCAGTTCTCTTTATTGCACAGGAAAAATAACCCATACTTTTAAAAACTGCTGTGGGTCCAGTTTATTGTTACTTGCAGCCAGCAACTCCTGACTGCATTGAATGAAGTGTTTCCATCCACCCAGTTCTTTCAGACAGAGAAATAGGAACTGACATGTTGCTATAATTTATTAAAGATTTATTCTGTATCAGAAACTTGACATATAGTATTTTATTTCTTTGTATGTTTATCCTCAAAGCAGCTTTTCTAGGTAGTTATCAATGTCTCCTTTTTGCTGGTAATTAGCTCAGCGTTAGAAGCTACATGTAATTAGGATTTGAACCTTTGCCTACTTGAATTAAAAATATCTGTTTTTATCATTGCTACCCTATCTCCAGGCCCTAAGTATTTCCTTATTCTCATCTCATGCATCCAATTACTCATTAAGACCTACAGATCTAACTTCTATTAATAAATAGATTGCAAATCTGTACCTTCATCCCATTTTCACTGGTATAATTACTTCTGTCTCTGTGCTGGATTTCAACAGTCTTCTAACTAATCTCTCTGTCCTGGCCTTGCTTCCTCCTCAATTCATTTTTCACTCTATATAGCCAGTGTGAAATTACTGAAATGCAACATCTACCTTGTTTTCCCTCTTTTTTTTGTCTTTAAGTTTTCTGAGAAGAGTCAAGTTTCCTTTACATAGGTAACGCTTTCTGCCTCCCACTCCTCACTTCTCCTGCCTCTTCTCTCACCTTGAATTTTATGATTCAGACACACAGGATTGCAGTCAGTTTCTCTAACTAGCTCTGTTTTTCCATCTCCTAAGGCATTCTTCCAAACTCTCTAGTCCTCACCCACACACAGCTCACCTGATAACTTCTGTTCATCCTCTGGCTTCAGATTAGATATTATATTCTCCAGGAGTCTTTTCCTAACCCTCCCGCTCAGTGTCCAGGTGAGAGGCTCCCTCTATGTGTTACCATCACTCTGTATTTTTCCATCTCATCCTAATGGTCTCTTAAAATGAATCCTTTACTAGATTATTAACCTGTGAGATTAGGAGTCATTTCTGAATTGTATCCCCAAGTCTAATACAGTTCCTGACAGCTAATTGGTGCTCAATTATTATGAATACAATGAAAAAATAGTTAAGATATCCCAGAATAAAGGCACAGAAAAGAAGGCCAATGAGTTCTATTTTTTTTTCTTTCTCTCCTCTTCATTTGACTTTCAAAACCTGAAATAGAGCAGAATTCTTGAATTATACCATTTAGAGACCATGTAAAACAGGTAATGGCTGCCACCTAACATTTTGCCTCTTCCCCATTGATAGCTATTAAGTTGGGTAAAATTGATCCTCCCACTGCAGCCAGCATGGATGATCTAAGAGTAATCTTCCTCCTTAACATAGAGATGAGTTCAGGAATGGGTGCAAATCTAGGCCTAAGTCAAGGACAGTCCTCTGGCCCCAGTGATTAATTTGTATGTGGTCCAGCCAGAGGGAAGCTCAAGGCTTTTCCAGGTAGCTATCAGGAGCAATGTCCACCCTTCGTGGATATTGACAGCAGTAGTGGAACCCAGGATGAGGATGAAAATCCACGAGGCGGTGGTGGGAGAGTCCCCCAAGGGTCACTAGGCTCCTTTATATCTTTCTAGGTGTGTCGGAACTTGAGATCCTAATGCTTGTTTTCCTGAGCTATTGCTCAGGGTTGTGTTTGCAGCATGCAGCCTTGAGAAATGTGGTAATTTCCAAGCCTTGCACAAAGAGCAAGTTAGTTAGCTGATTGTTAGCCAAAAACAAAATAATAGCAATGGACTCATTAACTTTAGTGTTCCTTAGCCGTTGCACAAACTTACTGTGTGTGTAACATCCATCTGGGTCATACCACATCAGCCCTGTGGAGTCTGAGGCAAGATTCACTGGTGTCAACAGGCTGATGTTCATGCTGCTTGCTGCATCCTCATAGTGAAGCTCTCTGTCTCCACCCAAGAGTTTCACGTCTGCTTTCAGCATCCATGAAACAGTAACAAGGTAGCTTAGTAACTTGCAAGGAGGGTAAAATTAAATCCCAGGCCAGTGGGGTAAAACTGAGATACTAGTAGAGGAATGGAAACAGAGTCCTGGTCAAAAACCACATAAATCAGCTCTTAATTTTATTTGGGATGTAAGAATCATGTCAAGACCAAAATGCATATTTTAAGGGAAAAATGTGTCTTCAGTGGTTTTGAAAATGATCTTCTTAGACTGACTCTACTTCTGAACCATTTAAGTTACTTAAGACTGTACCAGATGCTCTACTCTTCATTCATTCATTCATTTGGTTTTTATGCAGCTAATAGTATTTATACTATCTTTCCCAATTTAGATAGCACCTTAAGATTTCTGAGCCTAACATGAACTGGGAAGACATATTATGAAGCAAAAATATTCCATTGGGAATGACTTATTCTGCAATCATTTTACATTGGTCACCTATGCCTAGTTTATGCCTTTTTTATTTTTTCTAATTTAATTTTTCACTCAAATATAACCTTACTTTCTATTTTGAGTTAATGTCTATGATCCCTTTCCAACTATTCAAAAACAGAAGCTATTCTTTATCATGAATAATATAGTAACATTTTAAATTCTGGAGAAAAATAAAGCATCACAGTGAACTTCAGTTCAGTTGCTCAGTCATGTCTGACTCTTTGCAACTCCATGGACTGCAGCACACCAGGCTTTCTTGTCCATCACCAACTCCTGGAGCCTACTCAAACTCATGTCCATCATGTTGGTGATGGCCACCCAACCAATCAATCCTCTGTCGTCCCCTTCTCCTCCTGTCTTCAATCTTTCCCAGCATCAGGGTCTTTTCCAATGAGTCAGTTCTTTGCATCAGGTGGCCAAAGTATTGGAGTTTCATCTTCAGCATTTCTTTTAGGATGGACTGGTTGCATCTCTTCGCAGTCCAACGGACTCTCAAAAGTCTTCTACAACACCACAGTTCAAAAGCATCCTTTCTTAGGCACTCAGCTTTCTTTATAGTCCAACTCTCACATCCATACATAACTACTGGAAAAACCATAGCCCTGACTAGATGGACCTTTGTTGGCCAAGTAATGTCTCTACTTTTTAATATGCTGTCTAGGTTGGTCATAACTTTTCACCCAAAGAGCAAGCATCTTTTAATTTCATGGCGCAATCACCATTTGCTGTAATTTTGAAGACCAAAAAAACATTCTGTCACTTTTTCCATTGTTTCTTCATCTATTTGCCATGAAGTTATGGGACCGGATGCCATGATCTTCGTTTTCTGAATGTTGAGTTTTAAGCCAACTTTTTCACTCTCTTTCACTTTCATTAACAGGCTCTTTAGTTCTTCTTTGCTTTCTGCCATAAGGGTGGTGTCATCTGCATATTTGAGGTTGCTGATATTTCTCCCAGCAATCTTGATTCCAGCTTGTGCTTCATTCAGCCTAGTATTTCTTATGATGTACTCTGCATATAAGTTAAATAAACAGGGTGACAGTATACAGCCTTGACGTACTCCTTTTGCAATTTTGAACCAGTCTGTTGTTCCATGTCCAGTTCTAACTGTTGCTCCTTGACCTGCATACAGATTTCTCAGGAGGCAGGTCAGGTGGTCTGGTATTCCAATCTCTTTAAGAATTTTCCAGTTTGTGGTCATCCACACAGCCAAAGGCTTTGGCATAGCCAATAAAGCTGAAGTAGATGTTTTTCTGGAACTCTCTTGCTTTTTCAATGATCCAGAGGATGTTGGCAATTTGATCTCTGATTCCTCTCCCTTTCTAAATCCAGCTTGAACATCTGGAAGTTCATAGTTCACATACTGTTGAAGCCTGGTTTGGAGGATTTTGAGCATTACTTTACTAGCATGTGAGATGAGTGCAATTGTGCGGTAGTTTGAACATTCCTTGGCATTGCCTTTCTTTGGGACTGGAATGAAAACTGACCTTTTCCAGGCCTATGGCCACTGTGGAGTTTTCCAAATTTGCTGGCATATTGAGTGCAGCACTTTCACAGCATCATCTTTCAGGATTTGAAATAGCTCAACTGGAATTCAGTCACCTCCACTAGCTTTGTTCATGGTGATGCTTCCTAAGGCCCACTTGACTTCGCATTCCAGGATGCCTGGCTCTAGGTGAGTGATCATACCATTGTGGTTATCTGGGTCATGAAGATCTTTTTTGTATAGTTCTTCTGTGTATTCTTGCCACCTCTTCTTAATATCTTCTGCTCCTGTTAGGTCCATACCATTTTTGTCTTTTATTGTGTCCATCTTTGCATGAAATGTTCCCTTGATACCTCTAATTAGTCTTTCCCATTTTATTGCTTTTCTCTATTTCTTTGCATTGACCACTGAGGAAGGCTTTCTTATCTCTCCTTGCTATTCTTTGGAACTCTGCATTCAAATGGGTATGTCTTTCCTTTTCTCCTTTGCCTTTTTGTATCTTTTCTTTTCTCAGCTATTTGTGAGCAAACAATTCTTTTGGTTTCTGATCACAATTCCAATGTGTGTCTGTGGGGCGGGGGCCCCCCACACCACCAACAAGCAAATCTCAGGACACCAGCAGGGTGTCCAAGAATTCAACTAAATTCTAACACTATCTACCAGGAGATAAGGTGCTCAGTCCCACAAGACTGTCCCCCCATTCTCACTCACACCCACTGCAGATGCCAGTTGCAATCCTATGTTCTCGCTTGTGCTTCTAACCAACTGACTATAGATTAGAGTTTCCAAGGACATCCCCCTCCTTGGGTTTGATTAATTTGGTAGAGTGGCTCCCAGAACTCAGGTAAACACTTACTTACATTTACCAATTTATTAACGGATATGTGATAAAGACTACAGACGAACAGAGGGAAGGGATGGGTAGGGAAGCAAGGGTATGTGGAAAGCTGCAGGGGCTCTCACAGCCTCTGCTAGGGGCACCACCCTCCCAGCACCTTCATGTGTTCCCCTACCTGGAAGCTCCCCAGGCCCCATCCTTTGGGGATTTTATGGAGGCTACATCACATAGACATGATCAATCATTAACTCCACTTTCAGCCCCCTCGCTTCTCAAGAGAATGTGGGGCGTGACCGAAAATTCCAAGCTTCTAATCATGGTTCGGTCTTTCCTGCAACCAGCCCTCAATCAGGAGCCATACAGGAGCTCGCCCAATGTCACCTCCTTAAAACAAAGGCACTCCCATCACCCAGAAAATTGCGAGGGTTTTAGGAGCTTTGTGGGAGAGACAGAGGTCAAAGGCCAATATTAGAGCAAGAGACACTCCTAGTGTTCTTATCACTTAGGAAATGACAAGGGTTTTTAGGAGCTCTGTGTCAGGAACTGGGAACAATGGCTAATATGTATTTTTTATTATTTCACAACATTATTGAAAAATTATGTGAAATTTAGAATAACCAAAACTGGAAAAATGCACCATGATTTCATTATTTACGCCAAACTTAAGTTTTCTTTCCTTTTGAGCCACCAAGACTTGGTGATTATTAAAGGGACTTTTAAAAAAAGTAGCAGGCATTTTACAACATTAGCTATTATATTTATGTTACCAGCGCTTCCCTAGTAGCTCATTGGTAAAGAATCTGCCTGCAATGCAGGAGACCCAGGTCCAATCCCTGCATTGGGAAGATCCCTTGGAGAAGAAAATGGCAACCCACTCCAGTGGGTTGGAGAATTCCCTGGACAGAGGAGCCTGGCAGGCTACAGTCCATGGGGTCAAAGAGAGTCAGACATGACTGGGTAACTAACTATATATTTATGTGAGTTAAATGAAATGAATGCATCACCAAATGAAACCACATGGATGAAAATCCTTGTAGGATAAATACATATTAAAAGTTTAGTCATCAAGACAGTATGGTACTGGCACAAAGACAGAAATATAGATCAATGGAACAAAATAGAAAGCCCAGAGATAAATCCACACACATATGGACACCTTATCTTCAACAAAGGAGACAAGAATATACAATGGAGTAAAGACAATCTCTTTAACAAGTGGTGCTGGGAAAACTGGTCAACCACTTGTAAAAGAATGAAACTAGATCACTTTCTAACACCACACAAAAAAATAAACTCAAAATGGATTAAAGATCTAAATGTAAGACCAGAAACTATAAAACTCCTAGAGGAGAACATAGGCAAAACACTCTCCGACACAAATCACAGCAGGATCCTCTATGATCCACCTCCCAGAACACTGGAAATAAAAGCAAAAATAAACAAATGGGATCTAATTAAAATTAAAAGCTTCTGCACAACAAAGGAAAATATAAGCAAGGGGAAAAGACAGCCTTCTGAATGGGAGAAAATAATAGCTAATGAAGCAACTGACAAACAACTAATCTCAAAACTATACAAGCAACTCCTGCAGCTCAATTCCAGAAAAATAAACGACCCAATCAAAAAATGGGCCAAAGAACTAAATAGACATTTCTCCAAAGAAGACATACGGATGGCTAACAAATATATGAAAAGATGCTCAACATCACTCATTATCAGAGAAATGCAAATCAAGAGCACAATGAGGTACCACTTCACACCAGTCAGAATGGCTGCGATCCAAAAGTATACAAGCAATAAATGCTGGAGAGGGTGTGGAGAAAAGGGAACCCTCTTACACTGTTGGTGGGAATGCAAACTAGTACAGCCACTATGGAGAACAGTGTGGAGATTCCTTAAAAAACTGGAAATAGAACTGCCTTATGACCCAGCAATCCCACTGCTGGGCATACACACCAAGGAAACCAGAATTGAAAGAGACACGTGTACCCCAATGTTCATCGCAGCACTGTTTATAATAGCCAGGACATGGAAACAACCTAGATGTCCATCAGCAGATGAATGGATAAGAAAGCAGTGGTACCTATACACAATGGAGTATTACTCAGCCATTAAAAAGAATACACATGAATCAGTTCTGATGAGATGGATGAAACTGGAGCTGATTATACAGAGTGAAGTAAGCCAGAAAGAAAAACACCAATACAGTATACTAACACATATATATGGAATTTAGAAAGATGGTAATGATGACCCTGTATGCGAGACAGCAAAAGAGACACAGATGTGTAGAGTGGACTTTTGGACTCTGAGGGAGAGGGCGAGGGTGGGATGATTTGGGAGAATGGCATTGAAACATGTATACTATCATGTAAGAAATGAATTGCCAGTCTGTGTTCGATGCAGGATACAGGATGCTTGGGGCTGGTGCACTGGGATGATCCAGAGAGATGATATGGGGTGGGAGGTGGGAGGGGGGTTCAGGACTGGGAACTCATGTACACCCATGGCGGATTCATGTCAATGTATGGCAAAACCAATACAGTATTGTAAAGTAAAATAAAGTAAAAATAAAAATTAAAAAAATATATATACAAAGAAAAAAAAAGAACAGGGAACTATAGTCAATATCTTGTAGTAACCCATAATGGAAAATAATCTGAAAAGTAATATATGTGTATATGTATGACTGAATCACCTTACTGTACACTTGAAACAGTGTAAGTCAACTATACTTCAATAAAATATATATATAAAAGGAAAAAAAAATTAAAGTTTCATTTTCAAAAAGCATACATTGTTAAAATGGTGTGTGTGTGTATGCTGGTGCCTGTGTGTGTGTGTGTATACTCTAGGACAATGAAGATGAAGTTAAACATATAAAAAAAGATAGTTTTTGGCAGTTGAATTTTCCGAAACACTGGAGGGTGTTTGACTGTACCGTCAAGGAATGAAATACTATGACTTATGATGTCTGCTGACTATATTATTTTGCTACTTTATGGTTTTGCTAATAAATCTCCCTTTTTTGCATTTCAGATAGTACTGGATTATCTGAAACAGAAAAAAATAAAAAGATAATTTTTAAGGAAAAATGTAAGGTAATGGCAATGAATTATCAAAAATGAGATTTACCTTATAGCTTCTATATTTTTAAACAAACGAAATCATTTTTCCACAGGTACAATCATTTATTGGAACTGTCACTAAATTATACCCTCCAAAATTAGTGTTAAATTTTAGAGCTTTGAAACAATGCATTTTGTTATTGTTGCTTTGTTTTATTTTTCTCCCTGCAAAAAAATGACTGACAACAATTAGACATAAGATTATGTATCTGAGAAGAAATTAATATCCCAGACAAAGACAGTAAGATCTTTCCAAATGATTGTTCTTAACCTCTGGAGGAAACATGCTGGTTGGAACTAGTTACAGTTATTAGGTATACACATAATCGATATGAAGCATAAACATTTGTTAACTCAAGTTTAGCAGTTATGCAACTCCCTGACTACTGGAGAATTACTAATACATCATCTGCTGACCCTGCTAGGGCCTGCTGCCACTTGAGTATTTGTGTTGTTTCCTGGAATGCACGTGTGTGAAACACCATGTGAGCAGGTGGTGTTGGGCTCTGCAACATTCCAGTGGAGGCAAGAAGGAGTCGTGTGAAAGACACTGCAGGCCCTCCTAAAGGCATGATCCCTGCGCTTCTATGTGCCTGCTCTTGCTGAATGTGGTCTGGGGAGAAACCACCACTGTTGCTACTGCTGGTGATTTGAAGTCCCACCATGCAGGGCTGCAGAACTAAAGAGATGCACACTGGCAACTCCTACTTTCACACAAGGCCCAGAGTTGCTGCCTCGCCCAGCCTTATGGCCTCAGGGAGTAGTTTACTAGGACTCTGTTATAAACCCCACAGACCGAGTGGCTTCAAGAACACGCACTTATTTTCTCAAAGTTCTGGAGGCTTGAAGTCTGACATCAAGGTTTCAGCAGAGCCTTCTAAGGCCTGTCTGCTTGCTTAGAGATGGCTGTCTTCTCCAAGCATCTTCTCATGGTCTTCTGTCTGTACCTGTCTATGTCCTAATCTTGACATCAAGCATAGAATTAAGGCCAAGACCATAGACAGCTCAATGATCAGAGAAGGCAGCGACGGATAACCTGCTCCTCTGTTAAATTCTAAGTGCTATTTGCTCAGTCATATCCGGCTCCTTGCTACCCCATGGACTGTAGCCCAACCAGGCTCCTCTATCTATGGAATTCTCTAGGCAAGAATACAGGAGTGGGTAGCCATTCCCTTTTCCAGCGTATCTTCCTGGCTCAGGGATCAAACCTGGGTCTCCTGTATTGCAGGCAGATTCTTTACTGTCTGAGTCACCAGGGCAGCCCTATCACCTTTGCAAATCCCAAGGAGGAAGGGGCCCTAATAGTACCTGAGATTGGCTTTCCAACCTGGTGAAATGGAGGACTGGAGTTGTTTTTATATTCTTGAGCTAATTAAAAAGATATTTATGCACTTTTGAGCTTATAGTTTGTTCATTCATTCAAAAATCATTTGAATGAATAAGGCCAGATGCTCTTCTAGGTTTAGATGGTGTAGCTGTAAGCATCTTGGGCAAAATTCCTGCTCTCTTGCACCTGCATTTTACTGGAGACAAGTAAGTAAACAAAAGGCAAGTAAGTAAACACAATAGCTTCAGACAGAAATGAGAGCTAAAAAAAAAAAAAAAAAAGAGAGAGAGAGAGGAACAGAGTGGCATGGCAAAGTAATGGGATGATACACATAGGAGACCAGAAAAGGCTTCCCTGAGCTGAGACACAAGGCATAAGGGGACAGTTATTTGAAAGGCAGGAAGAGTGGGAGGAAGAGCAAAAATATGCCTGGTCAGTGCAAAAAAAAAAAAAAGAGAGAGAGAGATGGAGGTTAGTGTGGCTGAAGTGTAGTAGATGTGAACCCATTACTGGAGAATCTAACATGAAGTTAATGAAGCTGGAACTCAGGACCCTTCCTTCCAAGATCCCTTCCAAAGTCCCAGAAGGAACACCAGCAACGAACTCACATGCCTTTGTAAAATCTGCCAGAGAAAAATACTTGATCTGAATTCGGTTAAGACTGTGATCTCTTTTCACACCAACTCCCCCTCTATGTAGTGGTGGAACATTACTGAAATCCAGCTAAAGGGAAGATGAGTGCGATCTTTGTTCAGCTTGGTTCTGATGGAATATCCTGATGTGGTTCTCGATCACGTTTACATCAAACTGTTCCCAGCTGCACCAGCATAGGAATGAACAGCTCCGAGGCACACTCCCCCATGTCTTAGGCCTGTCTGCCTGGCGTGGAAACACTGAAGGACAGGGCCAGAGGTCTTACTGTAACATCAACCGTTCCAAGGTGCTGACACCGTTAAGTTTGGGTAGTAGTAGTAGTTTGTCGCTCAGTCGTGCCCGACTCTTTGCGACCCCATAGACTGTAGCCCACCAGGCTCCTCCCTCCATGGGGTTCTCCAGGCAAGAGTACTGAAGTGGGTTGCCATTTCCTTCTCCAGGGGATCTTCCCGACCCAGGAATCAAACCCGGGTCTCCCTCATTCCAGGCAGACGCTTTAACCTCTGAGCCACCAGGGAAGTCCTAAGTTTGGGTAGTAGAGGAGAAACATAGATTGACATGTGCAGCACCTACAGATTCGTCTGGAAACTTGTTCAGTAGCCAAACAAAAATTGTCAGTGAAGAGCTAGTTTCTTAATGCTGCCTAGTCAAATGCGAAGCTGTCCCCTTTCAGGAACAGGCTGGATGATGCAGCACACACAAATACAAATGCACCATGTGGGTTTTCTTTTTTTGCTATTACAAAAAACAGAACTTATCAGAATTCCTATGTTTCTGGGCACAAGCCTGCAATGAGGTTTTAGTGCAAGCCAATTATCAATAATAAAAACTCAATTTAATATTGCTAAAATTTACTGGAAAAAATAATATTACAAAATTACTGTCATATAAAGAGGAAATCAAAGAGAATTCAACTAAATAATGTAGGGGGAAAGAGGTGTATCAGTTAAAAAAAATGTTGTTCTTTATCTGGGTTTTGAAATGATTGTAATAATGACCTAATTATTATACCTGTAGCTAATTTGTTTAGGTTTTTTCATAGACAAAACTAATGCTTTTTCATTTTTGTAATTTAGTTGTCTCTCTTCTGATCTTTCATTTTTCATCAGGTTTTCCACCCTCTGTCTAACTTTATATCTTCACAAGATAAATTAAAATGTCTGTTTTGCCCTTAGGCATCAGGAAGGTAATAATATTTAAAATAGATACACTTATATTTACAAATGACAAAATGTCTAAAGTGCTATTCAAAATGCCTTAAAAAGTAAAATAAACCATGCTGATAGTGTTCTTGAATGAAGCCTTACCCTGAAGCCAAATTTTAATGACTAGTGATTTCTTAAGTTGGGAGTCACTTTTAACTAAAGAAACAAAATTTAAATTCAAATTGCTGCATGTTTTGCATCAAAGTGATGTTTTTGAGACTAAACCGTAAGTGCTGTCAACTGTCACAGGTTTGCTATCTACCCTGCCTTTAAAATCTTACTTTAATGAGCTTGTTTAATGGATGTTTATTATTTATTTCAGGCACTGTTCTAGGCATGAGAGATAATGGAAATCGACAAGTCAGCTGAGATGAATTCTCTCTAGAAGCTCGTATTCCGGGACGCGGGACAGACAATGAAGACAAATAACCCTACGCCATATCAGAAGGTGGTTAAGGGCAATGAAGGAAAATAAAGCTATAGGGGTAGGGAAAGGGAGGGGAGAGAGAGGCTAGGGCTTCCCAGGTAGCTCAGTGGTAAAGAATCCGCCTGTCAATGCAGGAGACACGGGAGACACAGGTTCGATCTCCGGGTCGGGAAGATCCCCTGGAGCAGGAAATTGCCATTTCCTGCTGCAGTATTCTTCCCTGGAAAATCCCATGGACGGAGGAGCCTTGTGGGCTACCGTCCACAGGGTGGTAAAGAGTGAGTGAACACACGCGCACAAGGGAGAGGCTGGCTACTTCCTGTCATATTTGAGCAGAGACCTGTTTTATATATTCCTAGTCTGTTGCAGTAGTGGCGGTTGTCATTGTTTATTTAGATCATGAAATATGTGACCAGGCGAGATCCTGGAGGTATACTTCTACCAGAGGCAGACAGGTAGCAGAGAGAGGCAGGAGTCTGGTGTGGATTCGAACCCCAACTCTGCTATTTTCTGCACATCCTTGGGTAGATCATTTGTCTTTTCTGAACCTTGGTATTCTCTTCTTTTGAAGTTTCCCTGAGAAATACAAGATGTTTTGTAAGTGCCTGTTTTTTATACAAATTTTAAATGAGTAACTGCTTAATAAATCTTTCCTTTAATCCCTCCCTTGCTCACTAAAATGGTCCTTTCTGGATGGAAACACAGGTGCCTTGCTGAGAGTTTTTAGAAGGAACTAGCTTTTCACTGAAGGTCAGTGCAATGGACTTCCCACAAAAGTGAGAAATTTACTAGAAAATTGCTAATTATTTGCAATGCAGCCAGCAATAACTGAGCAATCAGACAGGAAAATGGCCACTATTGAGTCTGAGAGCATATGATCAGCTGACTGGATTTCATTACTCCTCGTAAATGTTTGGAATCAAGACAGGCCTAGGTTTGTGTCCTTGTTCTGCCGCCCACAGGCTGCTTTTTATGGCTTTCTAAGCCTCAGGTTCCTCGAATATGAAAAAGAAAAAGCTGTTATGAAAAACTGTGATGTATGCTGCTGAGGCTTAACCCTGTGCTGGAATCCAAGAGGTGCTTGGTTCATTTTTGTTTATGTTATTAGTAGTGGTTAATTAAGTTTTGACTCAGAGTGCTTTCCCATTCACCATCTTACCAAGGGGCTTCTCAGGTGGTATTAGTGGTAAAGAACTTGCCTGCCAGTGCAGGAGACATTAGAGAGGCAAGTTCGATCCCTGGGTTGGGAAGATCCCCTGGCAAAAGGCACGGCAACCCACTCCAGTATTCTTGCCTGGCGAATCCCATGGACAGAGGAGCCTGGTGGGATACAGTCCGTAGGGTTGCAAGGAGTTGGACACAACTGAAGTAACTTAGCACACGCACACATATTACCGTGAATAGTAGAAATAACATCATTCATTTTAACAGAACTGTGAGATAAGGCTGTGAGGGAGCATGGTTCCATCTATAGTTTCATTCCAGACAAGGATTTTGTTTCAGTCCCAATTCTCCAGCATCTAAAACTGTGTCTGCACCCTACTAGGAGCTCAGAAATATTTGCTGATGGATTGATTGTGTTGTCTCCCAGTTTTCCTGCTGGACTTCACATCTGTGTGTAATAGGATTGCTGAAGCAGACAGGGAGATTTCTTTCTGTCCTTCAACCAGAGGAACCCCTTTGCCCTCCAACATGGTTAGTGAGACAATTTCTACAGGCCCTGGATTTTTAGTTTTCTGAAGTTAATCATAGCTCCTCAATAAACACACATGGAATGAAATTGCATACAATCAAACTGAATTAAATGTAAACACAGTAAATGTTTTAATTTAGAGTTTTAAATGCAAACTTAAACTAACATATCAAACCTGGTTTGTAGTTTATTTCTAGATTTCAACTTTTGTTGACTAATGAGTTCAAGGAACAATACTTTTTCCATCTTTGATTGTTTTCTCTTCAAAATCTTGAAGTGGTTAAAAAACATTAAGTCCCACCAAGCAAGTCATTTTCTAAACTCTCAGAGGAGAGGGAAAAAAGACAGCCAGGTGAAGCAAATTGCCAGAGATCACACTGGGATCAGTGGGAAAGCAAACCAGACTTAGAGTCATCTTACCCCAGGAGCAGTGAAGAGAATGTTATGTGGCCCTTGCCTTAGGCCCTTGCCCTGACAACAAATTCATGGAAATTTCCTACATTTTGTTTTCCACACTTTGGCAAATTTGACCTTAAGTATCTCTAAGGATAGAGCTTGCAAGGTAGCTCAGTGGTAAAGAATCTGCCTGCCATTTCAGGAGATGCAGAAGATTCAGATTCAATCCCTGGGTCAGAAAGAACCCTTTGAAGAGGAAATGGCAACCCACTTCAGTATTCTTATCTGTAAAACCCCATGGAAAGAGGAGCCTGGCGGACTACAGTCCATGGGGTCACAGAGTCAGACACCACTGAGCAACTTAGCATGTACAGCTCTAGGGATAGCATTTCCTTCCATCTTTAATAAATACACTTTTTTTTTTTAATCCGTAGGAATGACTGACTTGTACTGATGCATTTATTCACTTTGTCCTCGTCTCTTTGTGACAAATAGTACGTATTTTTGCAGCAGAGATAGTGAAAGGGGAAGTCTATGGCTGTACAAAATGAAACTAATAGGTACAGCCAGGAATTGGGTCCATACTCTTAAAAAATTATACTCGTCGGCATTATTCTCTAACCAACAAGGCCATTTGACTTAAATGATACAAAACAATGCAGACAAATACAGCACCATCCTTCATTGCCTTTAAAGTTTGAGAGAAATTGAGTTCAGTATATTTTTTAAATTAATTTTTATTGGAGTACAATTGCTTTACAACGTTATGTTGGTTTCTGCTATACAGGAAAGTGAGTCAGTTGTACATATACATATATCCACTCTTTTTTAGGTTTCCTTTGCATTTAGGTCACCACAGAGCACTGAGCAGAGTGCCCTGGGCTATTATTAATTAGTCAATCCCAGTCTCCCAATTCGTCCCATCCCCACCCTGTCCCCCCTTGATAACCATAAATTTGTTCTTTATGCCTGTGTTTCTGTTTCTGCTTTGCAGATGAGGTCATCTATACCATTTTTCTAGATCCCACATACAAGCAATATTATGCAGCATTTGTTTTTCTCACTTACTTCGCTCTGCGTGACAGTCTCCAGCTCCATCCATGTCTCTGTAAAGAGCATTATTTCATTCTTTTTTGTGGCTGAGTAATATTCCATTGTATACATGCACTGCATCTTCCGTACCCATCCTTCTGTCAGTGGACATCCAGGTGGCTTCCATGTTCTGTCCTCTGTAAACAGTGCCGCAGTGAACATCAGGGTGCATGCATCCTTTCGAATTCTGGATTTCTCTGGATATAAGACTAGGAGTGGAATTGCTGAGTCATATGGTAGCTCTGTTTTTAGTTTTTTAAGGAACCGCCACACTGTTCTCCAGAGAGAACATTCAGTTTACATTCCCACCAACAGTGTAGGAGGTCTCCCTTTTCTCCACACCCTCTCCAGCATTTATTGTTTGTAGATTTTTTTGATGATGGTCATTCTGCAAGTTGATACCTCACTGTAGTTTTTATTTGCATTTTTCTAATAGAGCGATGGTGATTGTTGCCAGGAAGAGCAGCCTGTCTTCTTCCTTTTGGGCTCTGCTGTTGTCCCAGGGCATGAGAGCACCCCCTTCTGGTCTCCTGACTCTATTTAATTGGGATTTCTGGATCATTTTGTTTTGCTCTGTTTTTTTTTTTTTTTTAACTTACATGCCTATTTCAGTCTCTGTGTCCTTGTTAGCATCTCTCTCCCTGAGTCTGCATTAACCTTCTTTCCTCCTTTCCTCCAGCTTTCCTCCTTCCCTCCTTCTCTCCTGCTTCCCTCCTTACCCATCTCCTTACCTACTTCTACTTCTCTTTCTCTTCTCTCTCTCTCCGTATGTCAACAAAGTCCACCTCAAGTATCATTTCTTCTTTGGCAGAGTTCCATAAGCACCCCTTTCATCACCACCCGCAGCATAATCCCTTTACTCTCCTCTGATACCATAACATAGTGACTCTACCTCTATTATAGCACATATCATACTGTATATTGTGATTTGCATTTATACCTGGTCCCACAACTAGCTAGTGAGTTGTTTGTGGGTAGGGACTCTGTGTTACCCACCTTTATTCCAAGCACCTAGGATTGAACACACGGATGGCTCTCAATAGCTTTTAAGAATCACTATTTGTTTTCTTTCAGGCTGTGTTGGCTTCTCTGCTGCGGCCCCTGGGCCTCTCTCTGCTTGTGGCACACAGGTTGCGCTGCCCCACAGCATGCAGAATCTTAGTTCCCAGGCCAGGGACTGGACCTGTGTCCGCTGCATTGGACAGCAGATTCCTAATAACTGAACCACCAGAGAAGTCCCTCAATAAATACGTGTGTAGTCTTGGATCTTCTTGTTCCTTGGGCTACTAAATATCTAATTCTGAGATGCCTATAGATTTATCAGGGAGGATTGTAAAACCTACCGCAGGACCATCAAGGCCTCCTCATCAGCAAAGCCATTGTTTACGTTGAGCTGCTAGATATCACTCTAGATCACTGAGAATTTCAAATGTATATATTCTTAAAATTAGTGTTTCCTCTTGTTAGTGTGAAAAAAGATTCATAGAGTCTTCAATTGTATAGAACTAATGGACATTCTCCCTTTATTTTTATTCTATGTGGTGTTTTAAATAAAGGATGTGAATTTGCTTTGTTTCTAAAAGCAATCTATGAAAATTCTTTATTCAACAAATTTATTCTTTACAGATATACACCCAAATATAGGCTTTATTTTTATAATTTAAAAGAAATCTTAGCTTCAAGATAATTTATTAATAAATATATAATTAAGCCATTTATATTATTATCTTATACTAAACTTGAGGCAATCTTCATAGACTATAGTATCTCCCATTCTTTTTTAAACATTGAAGGAACAAAATACAGACAATCATTTCTTCTTTGGGTTTCTACATTAAAGGCACTGGGTAATTTAACAAAACAGTGCAAAAGAAACACCAAATGTGAGAAAACTCTTCATTCCAAGGAATTAGTAGTATTAGTGCAAAAGTAACAGCCAGACAGAGCAACCCAGTTTCCCAGGAAACTTCATAGATCACAACCTTCTCAAGCTGAGAGTTTGATAAATTGTGATGGGTGTGCATGTTATATAATAAAAAATGATAACTCCAAAGGCCAGCCAAAGCATGGTAAGTTAATAGTAGATTGGATTGCATTTGACAGTGGAAAGCCTTTGATGGAAAAATTTCTGGATTTTTTTTTGTAAAAACTTCACAGAGCATATGGTTCACTGAAACAGGATAGGATTTTTTTTAATCAAATGTTTTAACTAATCTGTGAAATTGCTAAAATTTTAAATCTCTTCACAGATGAACATAACATGAAAATTAGTTAAAAGAAAATTACTGAATTTCAGTGTAAAGTTTAAGCTTGTTTTTAATTTCCCGTTGAATAGAATGCTTTCATACTGTCATACAGATTTTTCTAGAACCACTTATTTGAATAATATCAATCATTATATCATAACAAAGAGAAATGTAGAGTATTTTTAGTTTTTATAAGGAAAGTGAGTGGCTTTTTGAGGTTTCTCTTGTTTTGGCTACTTTGACTTGTAAAAGTAATTTGGGAAGAAAGTGACTCAATAAAATTGCAAGAATCAAGAAGTAGTGGTGATCTTTTGTTTAGCTTACATTTCTCTTGCTTTCCTTAGAATTTGTTCCTCTGTGTAGTTGAAAATCACAGGGCTTCCTGATTGAATCCTCAGGGGCAGGCATTTTCTTGCTGCACAGGCCCATGGATTGCTGCCTCCTTCACCAGCCTTGTTAACAGTGTTAGCATCTTCTCTGGTGCTTACTAGCCTTGGTAATTGTAGCTAGATACCGAGAAGGATACATATACAGTCTCTCCAGCATCCACTTCCTTACTTGCCTGAAAACAAGCAGTGTAGCTACTTCTCATTTCGGAATTTTATCATTATTCATTGTAGGATAGAATCTTGATTTTAAAAAAATATGATCAGACTAATAAAACTGCAAAATTTAAAAAACATACCATTTTTGGAAAGACCATTTTTTACAGTAATTTTAAGTTCATAGTTATATTGAGAAGGTACAAAAATTTCCCACATAACCCCTTCTATCACCTTTATAATGTTTTAGTGCATACTGTCACTTCAGTCTCCCCCTGTAGCTCGAAGACCCAGGAACACGGAGGATTCCTATCTGCTCTTCTGTTTCCAGAGCAGATCTCATGTGTTCCTAGCTTTCCTGTTTCTAGGCCCCAAGATGCCTCCCTCTATAAAGGCCTCCTTCCCTATATAGACCTGAAATACAAAATGAAAGGTGTAAGTCAGCGTCAGAATTAGGTTACCTGTTTCAGCACCCTCCAACCTTGACTCCCTTCTCAATGGGATCAAAACTCGAGATAGATCACACTCCCCTATGATGTTACCCCACCTAGAAGCTTTCTTTGAATAATCATGGTTTTGGAGAGTCTTGGGATGATATAAAAATAAGCCTGAAATCTTCAATTTTAGTAATGCATAATTCCTACTGTACAATGAGGCAAAGGTTATGAATGTCCTTTGTTTGGCCCAGAGGTGCTGGTTTCATCAAGGTTTATGTATAAGTGACTGAAACCCCGTCCCTCATTCGACCTTTCAAACTTCCTCCCGTTTTAGTTCCCCTCTCCGCCCCCACCATAACCACTGGCATCCCCTAACAAAGGGATGGAATAGAGGCCCTATTTGGAGGCATGGTGGAAGGGTGAATTTGGCTGCGAGTTAAGCTTTAGTGGCAAAATCTTTCCTCCTGATTAAAGTCAGTAAACTAAACGAACACCGAAATCCCATATACCCTTCATGTCAGTTAAGGGAAAAGTGAACTCAAATATTCTAAGATAAAAGAAAGTTACTTTACTCTCCTGTTCAGTAAATAGGATGATGACCGCCATAATAATGACTGTTCTATGTATTGCTACTGGCGCTATTATTAAACAGTTGAACGTCAAATAACACGGAGGCATAATGGAGGTAGCAACTTCAAAAAACTGGCTCTTCCCAATACCCTTCATAGGTCTGGAGAAACAGAAGGAGTTGGAACTTATTAAAACATAGAAGTTTGAAAGTGGAACCCTGTGAGCCTCAGCCAGCCGTCTGAGGAGGGGTGGCTGCTCGGCCCGTGCGGGTATTGGAAGACTGGTATTGCAAAGTGGCTGAACATCGATAGAGGAGAATCAAGGTCGCCTGTTGGAGTGCTGTGGAAACAGTTAACAAGTGCCTGCTCTCTGCTCTGGCCTTGCCGTCTGCCTCTAGCGCCCCCTATTGGCAGACTTAAGAAGGAGCTTCCGGCAAAGCGGAAATGCAGTCTGAGTCGCAGCTGGAGCATCACAGAACAGTGGAAGGCGGAAAGGTGGGTTTGAAGCTGAGAGGCACAGTATGGTAACTGCCATACTGCACACGTGTGGGATACGTGTGGGTGAGACAGTGAAGGGACCAAAGAAATGGTGATAGAAGGAGATTCACGTTAGTAAGTGTCAGGGAAGGACACAGGAAGTTTTTAATGGTAAGTAATGTGGCTAAAGGAAGACTTTACAACTGAGATTTGGCTAAGACATTTGCAGAGAGTCACTGAAATAGATTATAGATCTTAATAAAGTGGACACAGTCATGTGGACTGCTCTTTCAATGACCAGCTACAAAGGGAAGAAACGTAGAGACCAACCTAAAAGAGATAGTAGCATTGATATACCATTAATAGCATAATATACCATCTTACATATGGTATATTACCATACGTAATCACCAGTCCAAGTTTGATGCATGAGACAGGATACTCAGGGCCGGGGCACTGGGACAACTCAGAGGGATGGGATGGGGTGGGAGGTGGGAGCGGATTCAGGATGGGGGACACATGTACACTCATGGCTGATTCAAGTCAGTGTATGGCACAAACCACTACAGTATTGTAAAGTAATTAGCTTCCAATTAAAATTAATTAATTAATTAAAAAATTTTTTAAAGCAGAGACTTTAGTTTTCCAACAAAGGTCTGTCTAGTCAAAGCTATGGTTTTTCCGGTAATCATGTATGGATGTGAGAGTTGGACTCTAAATAAAGCTCAGCGCAAAAGAATTGATGCTTTTGAACTGTGGTGTTGAAGAAGAATCTTGAGAGTCCCTTGGACTGCGAGGAGATCCAACCAGTCCATCCTAAAGGAAATCAGTCCTGAATATTCATCGGAAAGACTGATATTGAAGCTTATACTCCAATACTTTGGCCACCAGATGTGAAGAACTGACTCATTTGAAAAGACCCTGATGCTGGGAAAGATTGAAGGCAGGAGGAGAAGGGGACAACAGAGGATTAGATGGCTAGATGGCATCACTGACTCAATGGACATGAGTCTGAGTAAACTCAGGGAGTTGGTGATGGACAGAGAGACCTAGTGTCCTGCAGTGCAGGGGGTCGGAAAGAGTTGAACACAACTGAGCAACTGAACTGATGACCTGGTAGGCTCTCTATGTGGCTTATATTTATCTGTATCATCTCCATCTTTCTCATGTTCCCCCTCCTGCTTCAATCTTCCCTTCAGGTTTAAATGTCTCTTGAAGAATAGAAACAACAACTTGATTTCCTTTCATCTGTCCTCACAAAACAAGCAAAATGCCTTATATAGAGAAGATGCTTAATGGACATTTCTTGAGTGGATGGATGGATGGATGGATGGGTGGATGGATGGATAGATGGATGAATAGGTGGATGGGTGGATGGATAGGTGGATAGGTGGATGGACAGATGCGTGGATGAATGGATAGCTGGATGGATGGGTGGATGGATGGATGGACAGGTGGATGGATGGGTGGATGGGTGGATAGATGGATAGATGGGGATGGTTGAATGAATGGATGGATAGACAGGTGGACAGGTGGGTGGATGGATGGGTGGATAGATGGAGAGGTGGGTGGATGGATGGATGGGTAGATGGGTGGCTGGATGGATAGATGGATGGACAGGTGGATGGATGGATGGATGGGGATAGGTGGATAGATGGATGGATGGATGCGGATGGGTGGATAGATGGATGGATGGGTGGGTGGATGGATGGATGGGCGGATGGGTGGGTGGATGGGTGTGTGGGTAGATGGGTGGAAGGATGGATGTGTGG